>NC_057715.1:102674363-102675458 GCF_004010195.1 Chiloscyllium plagiosum | reverse complement strand
TTCTTCACTGTCTACAACTCCTCCCACTTTCGTATCATCCGCAAACTTGCTCACCCAACCTTCTAACCCCTCCTCCAGGTCATTTTTAAAAATGACAAACAGCAATGGTCCCAAAACAGATCCTTGCGGAACACCGCTAGTGACGGCACTCCAAGATGAACCTTTGCCATCAACTACTACCCTCTGTCTTCTTCCAGCCAGCCAACCCCTAATCCAAACCTCTAACTCACCCTCAATGCCATACCTCCGTATTTTTTGCAGTAGTCTACCATGGGGAACCTTATCAAACGCCTTACTAAAATCCATAAACACCACATCTACCGCTTTCCCCTCGTCCACCTCCTAATGCTACAGGAAGGATAGAAAGGGAGGCAAGGGAGGGGAGTGGCATTTTTGATAAGGGATAGCATTACAGGTGTGCTGAGGGAGGATATTCCCAGAAATACATCCAGGGAAGTTATTTGGGTGGAACTGAGAAATAAGAAAGGGATGATCACCTTATTTTGATTGTATTAAAGACCCCCCAATAGTCAGAGGGAAATTAAGAAACAAACTTGTAAGGAGATCTCAGCTATCTGTAAGAGTAATAGGGTAGTTATGGTAAGGGATTTTAACTTTCCAAACATCAACTGGGACTGCCATAGTGTTAAAGGTTTAGATGGAGAGGAATTTCTTAAGTGGGTACAAGACAATTTTCTGATTCAGTATGTAGATGTACCTACTAGAGAAGGTGGCAAAACCTTAACTACTCTTGGGAAATAAGGCAGGGCAGGTGACTGAGGTGTCAGTGGAAGAGCACTTTGGGGCCACCGACCATAATTCTATTCATTTTAAAATAGTGATGGAAAAGGATAGATCAGATCTAAAAGTTGAAGTTCTAAATTGGAGAAAGGCCAATTTTAACGGTATTAGGCAAGAAGTTTTGAAAGCTGATTGGAGGCAGATGTTCGCAGGTAAAGGGACAGCTGAAAAATGGGAAGCCTTCAGAAATGAGATAACAAGAATCCAGAGATAGTATATTCCTGTCAGGGTGAAAGGGAAGGCTGGTAGGTATAGGGAATGCTGGATGACTAAAGAAATTGAGGGTTTGGTTAA
>NC_057715.1:102672595-102673750 GCF_004010195.1 Chiloscyllium plagiosum | reverse complement strand
TAGCTTTGGCAAATAGAATTAAGGAGAATCCAAAGGATTTTTACAAATATATTAAGGACAAAAGGGTAACAAGGGAGAGAATAGGGCCTCTCAAAGATCAGCAAGGTGGCCTTTGTGGGGAGCCACAGAAAATGAGGGAGATACTAAATGAATATTTTGCATCAGTACTTACTGTGGAAAAGGATATGGAAGATATAGACTGTAGGGAAATAGATGGTGACATCTTGCAAAATATCCAGATTACAGAGGAGGAAGTGCTGGATGTCTTGAAATGATTAAAAGTGGATGAATCCCCAGGACCTGATCAGGTGTACCCGAGAACTCTGTGGGAAACTAGAGAGGTGATTGCTGGGCCTCTTGCTGAGATCGTTATATCATAGATAGTCACAGGTGAGGTGCCGGAAGACTGGAGGTTGGCAAACGTTGCGCCTCTGTTTAAGAAGGGCAGTAAAGACAAGCCAGGGAACTATGGACCAGTGAGCATTTCCTCGGTGGTGGGCAAGTTATTGGAGGGAATCCTGAGGGACAGGATGTACATGTATTTGGAAAGGCAAGGACTGATTCGGGATAGTCAACATGGCTTTGTGTGTGGGAAATCATGTCTCACAAACCTGATTGAGTTTTTTGAAGACGTAACAAAGAAGATTGATGAGGGCAGAGCGGTAGATGTGATCTATATGGACTTCAGTAAGGCGCTCGACAAGGTTCTCCATGGGAGGCTGATTAGCAAGGTTAGATCTCATGGAATACAGGGAGAACTAGCCATTTGGACGGAGGGTGGTGGTGGAAGGTTGTTTTTCAGACTGGAAAACAACCAGTGGAGTACCACAAGGATCGGTGCTGGGTCCTCTACTTTTTGTCATTTACATAAATGATTTGGATGTGAGCATTAGAGATACAGTTAGTAAGTTTGGAGATGACACCAAAATTGGAGGTGTAGTGGACAGTGAAGAGGGTTACCTCAGATTACAATAGGATCTTGACCAGATGGGCCAATGGGCTGAGAAGTGGCAGATGCAGTTTTATTCAGATAAATGCGAGGTGCTGCATTTTGGGAAAGCAAATCTTAGCAGGACTTATATACTTAATGGTAAGGTCCTAGGGAGTGTTGCTGAACAAAGAGACCTTGGAGTGCAGGTTCATAGCTCCTTGAAA
>NC_057715.1:102659661-102672515 GCF_004010195.1 Chiloscyllium plagiosum | reverse complement strand
AGAACTAGAGGGTGTAGGTTTAGGATGAGAGGGGAAAGATATAAAAGAGACCTAAGGGGGAACTTTTTCAAGCAGAGGGTGGTGCGTGTATGGAGTGAGCTGCCAGAGGAAGTGGTGGAGGCTGGTACAATTGCAACATTTAAGAGGCATTTGGATGGATATATGAATAGGAAGGGTTTGGAGGGATATGGGCACGGACAGGTTGGACCGAAGGGTCAGTTTCCATGCTATACATCTCTATGACTCTATCTACAGATGAAACACTTGAGCGTCGTAGGTCAGTGTCATTAAATATTTTAGGATGGGATTCTGCTGTGGATTAAATTGTAAACATTCCACATGCTGTATTCCCATCATTTGGTCTGGGTTTAGACCAGTAGGAGCAGTAGCCTGGTTCTTGAGGTCGAATGTTTGAGCTGTCACCTAGTGCTGATGTTGTAAGATACATTTGTTTGGATTTGAGATGAACAGCATCCTAATTCTGAGTTGCTCGTCCTCTGGCTGCAGAACAAGTAATTTGGAAGGCAAACGGAATTTTGTCCTTCATTGCTAAATGGATTGAGTTTAAAAGCAGGGAGGTCATGTTGCCACTATACAGGGTGCTGATGAGGCCACACCTGGAATACTGCGTGCAGTTGTGGCTTCCTTACTTGAAAAAGGATGTACTGGCACTGGAGGGGGTGAAGAGGGAATAGGTTTAGGGTGAGAGGGGAAAGATATAAAAGAGACCGAAGGGACAACTTTTTCACGCAGAGGGTGGTGCGTGTATGGAATGAGCTGCCAGAGGAAGTGGTGGAGGCTGGTACAATTACAACATTTAAGAGGCATTTAGATGGGTATATGAATAGGGAGGGTTTGGAGGGATATGGGCCAGGTGCTGGCAGGTGGGACTAGATTAGGGTGGGATATCTGGTCGGCATGGACGAGTTGGACCGAAGGGTCTGTTTGTGTGCTGTACATCCCTATGACTATGACTCTAAGAGGATGTTCACTAGGTTGATTCCAGAGTTGAGGGGGTTGGCTCATGAGGAGAAACTGAGTAAACTGGGAGTATATTCACCGGAATTCAGAAGAAGGGTTGGATCTTATAGAAACATCCAAAATTACGAAGGTTATAGATAAGATAGAAGTAGAGAGGATGTTTCCACTGGTGGGTGAAACTAGGACAAGATAGGCATAGCCTCAAATTAGAGGGAGCAGGTTTAGGACTGAATTGAGAAGCAACTTCTTCACCCAGAGGGTTGTGAATCTATGCAATTCCCTGCCCAGTGAAGTAATTGAGGCTTCTTCAGTAAATGCTTTTTAAAGCTAAGATAGATAATTTTTTTTGAACAGTAAAGGAATGAAGGGTTATGGTGAGAGGGCGGGTAAGTGGAGCTGAGTCCACATAAAGATCAGCCATGATCTTATTGAAAGGCGAAGCAGGCTCGAGGGGCCAGATGGCCTACTCCTGCTCCTAGTTCTTATGTCCTTATGTCCTACGGATGATGTTTTCTGCCTTCAGTGAAATTGAGAAGGGTGAAATCGAAAAGTAAAGCTGCAAAATGTTATTGAAATCCTCTCTTGATTGAGTTACAGCCAAAAAAAAACAAAACAAATTTAATTCTGGATGCAGCACCCTTTGAACATTAGGTGTGAAATCAAAAATTCAGTTTGTGATTGTCTCACATGTAAAATGCTGCAGAGTGTAATATTCCTGAGAATATTGCCTGCTTGTTTATGGCTTTATGTCATGTTGAGTGTACAGCTGCAGCGTTTGTATTTATTGATGTCATTTTTTCTACGTTTTAGACAAATTTCACATGATGACAAAAACTGGGAGACTAACATTCAGGAACTGCAGAAAACAGTAAGGAAGTTTTGACTTTTTAACATTTACTGTTTAAAATATAAACCTCCATCGGTTATATATGCAACTTGAAGCTATTCTGACAAATTCTACCTCTTAACAATTTTTGCCTGATGATTGCTGAAATTTATGGAAAATAGTTGATTAGCACCTAAAAATACTGAACGTATAGACCTTCTGCATTGCTAGTGAAGCTCATTAAAATAAAGATAACAATGAATTAAAACTGAAAGAACTTCAGATGCTGTAAATCAGAGACAATAACAGGAATTGCTGGAAAAGCTCAGCAGGTCTGAGTTAACATTTCAGGTTGAGTGACTCTTCCTCTGATTTCTCTCCACAGGTGCTTTCATAACAATGAATTAAAAAGGCTGGCACCTCTTTTGTGAATTGGAAAGGGATCTTAGCCAAATTTTTAAACTTGAGATGGTACTACATTGCCAACCTCCCTCAGTCTGCTGTTCCTGTTACACTCTGAAGTCTCTGTCACCCAAACCTTGCAACTTTCAATTCTATTCATTCCAATCCAGTGCACTGTAGATTTTTTTTTTTACCCTAAATAAAAGCAAATTACTGCGGATGCTGGAATCTGAAACCAAAAGAGAAAATGCTGGAAAATCTCAGCAGGTCTGGCAGCTGAGAAAAGAGCTAATGTTTCGAGTCTAACTGACCCTTTTTCAAAGCTTTGACAAACGGTCAGTTAGATTCGAAACATCAGCTCTTTTCTCTCCTTACAGATGTTGCCAGACCTAATGAGATTTTCCAGCATTTTCTCTTTTGGTTTTTTTACCCTAAAATTGATTAAAAATCAAATTAACAACTGGGACTTTGTTCACTGATGTATAGGAGATTGAGGGGTGACCTTATTGAGGTTTATAAAATCATGAAGGGCATAGATAAGATGAATGACAAAGGTGGGGGAGTTCAAAACCAGGGGGCATACTTTTAAGTTGAGAGGAGAAAGATGTAGAAAGGACATAAGGGACAATGTTTTTTCCACAGAGAGTGGTTCATTTGGAAGTGGTGAATATGGGTACAATTACAATGTTTAAAAGACATTTGGATAAGTACATGAATAGGAAATGTTTGGAGGGATAGGGGCCAAGTGCAGACAGGTGGGACTATTTTAGTGTGGGAACATGATTGGCATGAACTAGTTGGACCTAACTATTCTGATTGTATGAATGTAGCTTAAACTGAGGCGGAGCATAGTTTTAATTGGTAGGAACAACTCTTCGTTATTTTAAGCAGTAATTTCTGAATTCTGCTGTTAAATCTTAAGCTGCTTCACTTGCTTATGAAATAAGAGCCAATTAAAGCAACAAGAAAAGTCAGCCATTAAGTCATTACTGTCCATTGGAATCATAGAATCCCTGCAGTGTGGAAACATGCCCTTCAGCCCAACAAGTCCACACTTACCCTGCGAGGAGTAACCCATCCAGACCCATTTCCCCTATCCCATTATCCTACATTTACCCCTGACTAATGCACCTAACCTACATGTCCTTTAACACTATGGGCAATTCAGCATGGACAATTCACCTGACCTGCACATCTTTTGGACTGTGGGAGGAAACCGGAGCACCCGGAGGAAATCCACGTAGACACGGGGAGTATGTTCAAACACCACACAGGCAGTTGCCCGAGGTTGAAATTGAACCCGGGTAGGTATCTGGTGCTGTGAGGCAGCAGTGCTAACCACTGAGCCACCGTGCCACCCACATTCAGCTGGATCAGGGCTGATCTGAATCTTAACTCTATTTACCCAGTTTTTTTCCATCATCGTCGACATCCTTCCCAAGCAGAAATCAGTCTCGTGTTTGACATTTTCAATTGGCCCAGGATCCACAGCCAATTTGGGAAGGTGTTTCAGATTTCCGCTACATCTGTGTGAACAAGTTCTTCCTAATTTCACTCCTAATTGTCCAGCTCTACAATTCTGTCTTAGTTTTCTAGATTTTGTCATAAAATCAAATAGTTACTGTATACCCAACCAATAGAATCTCCATGGCTTGGAGGATATAAGGCAACATGGCAATTTGAGGTGGCATGCAGATTGTACGGGGCATGAGACCCAGTGCAGGGCAGGGGAGGGTGCTGGTATTGTTCCACCATTCTCGCATTCCAATCACTTAATCTGCATTATCAACATCCTTTCTCCCCCAGCACTGCACCCCCTCCCATACGATTGCATAAATGCTGTCCCCTCCACACTTCATGTCAGCTCTGACGAGGTAAACATTAGCTTGCTCTCTCTCCCCTGGATGCTCCCTGACCCGCTATGATCTGCGGCATTTTTTGGTTTCAAGCCTTTCATAAAAGTTGGGGTCGAGATCTTAAAGTACTGAGACGTGTCTTCTGAACAACCCAACTCAATTCTATTCTGTCCTCCTGGCTGACCCCGAACTGTGTCAGGAAATGGCAGACCAACTTGACATGCAACATCCGAGGAGCAGGAGAATCGAATGCCTGATGAAGGGCTCCTGCCTGAAACGTCGATTCTCCTGCTCCTTGGATGCTGCCTGACCTGCTGTGCTTTTCCAGCACCACACACTCTCGACTCTGACCTCCAGCATCTGCAGTCCTCATTTTCTCCCAGACCAACTTGACATGACCATCGCTCCAAACTGGAGTGGTCATCATGCCTATTGATGTCATTTCCATGGATACTTGGATCTACCAACTTAGGGGATTTCCTGGCTTGAGCTTCCAACTTCCACAGTGCAAATCCAGCCCTATATTCAGCTGGGACGCACAATGGCCCAGTAGTTAGCACTACTGCCTTACAGCGCCAGGGACCTGGGTTTGATTCCAGCCTTGGCTGGCTGTGTGTGTCTGGATTTTACACTTTTCTCCCCCATATCTGCATGGGTTTCCTCTGCTCTGATTTCTTCCCACAGTCCAAAGATGCACGGTTAGATGGATCAGCCATGCTAAAAATGCCCATAGCGTCTAGGGGTGTGCAGTTTGGTGGGGTAGCCATGGGAAATGCAGGGTTATAAGAATAAGTTTGGGGGTGGGTCTGGGTGGGATCGTCTTCAGAGGGTCGGTGTGGATTTGATGGGCTGAATACCCTGCTTCCACACTGTGGGGATTCCATGTGATGCGTTGAGCTACAATTGCATTTGACTATGAGCTTGGAATATTTCTGAAGCCTCTGGCTGGTGTTGGGTGGGGACTGAAAGTCATAACCTTCTGAATCAGAGGGAGCAGTGCTACTATTTGTGCTAAACCTCTTAAACTTTGTAATCAAATAGGGGTCAGATGGAATTGGAGGGCATTTTAACTGCTCTTCAAGCTGAGAGAAATGATTTCTCAGGCTTGAATCTTTTTGGTTTTGGTAATCTTGCCTTCAGTAGCATTGTGACAGCTGCTGTTACAAACTACCTCCGAAGGATTGAAAATGATCTTCTAAAAACTGATGGTATAAATCATATTTTAAATGCACCTCCACCTGGACTGTCCTGGACATTTGCATCAATGTGATTACTTTTCAATTGACTTTTCAATAAAGGTCAAACAAAAAGTCTGCCGTGAGAATATGAATTTATTTTCACTTCATTTGATCCAAAGTTATCTTCCTATCTGCACTGGAGCTGTTTGTGAAATGTCATGAATCCTTGAAGTGGTATTTAAGAAGTCATCATGATCGATTTTGCCTCCGTGATTTTCAATTTGCAATTCTACAATTATCTTAGTAAACAATTCCAAAGGAAACACAGTAATGGAGATAGAGGGGCATCTAGTTCTACAGTTATTTTTGAATAATCAAGTCGAATCCTTTGAAAACAGAGTAATCCTATTTGGATCCATTGATCACCATGCAACAAATTAATCTGATTGTGTGAATATCGCACAGTACCCTTGGATGGTCCTGAATGCAGCTCATATTAATAATTGTACACCATCACCATAATGACTACTTTTTGAAGTATACACTGCAAATGTTGGTATGCAAATGTGAACTACATTTTACATCACAAAGTAAAACTACTCAATTAATAACCATGAGAAATGCAAGGTGGGGATGGGTGGGGGTCGTGGAGCGATGTCTGGATTAGATGCTCCTTGGAAGGGTTGGTGCAGACTCAACTGGCCTCTTTCTGTCCTGTAGGGATCCTATGATTAACTTCAGGAAAACCAAACAAAGAAAAATTAATGCTGCAAGAACAAAAGGACATGAGATTCCGAAGCTTTTCAAGTGGATGGTCAAGTCTGTTAGAGTTATACTTATGCATGCCAGTTAATAGTGCTGTGTGGCCACTGGAGGCCAGACTGTTGAGAATAAATGAGATTTATTAGAGAGAAAATGTAGATTGTGAAACAGCTTATAGTTGTGTAAGAAATCATGCAAAGCATGCAATAAAATGGGGGCAAAAGTCTGTTCTCGATCCTAAACCATTATAATGCTTAGTATTAGAAATGATCAAAAATTGATTTTTAGCTTGTCAAAACTTTGTGAACAATTATTTTTTGTCGTGTGAATCTGTGATTGAATTACTCTGCCATTTTCCCTTCTGTGCACAGAAACTAAGGTTTGATAATGTGTTTTGATTTTTCTTTTCTGTCCTATTGATTTTGTGGAAGAAGCTGCAATTTTTACCCTTTTTCATTGGTTATATCTTTACAGCACAGGATAGTGGACAAAGCCCTCCTGGTTAAATGCTCAATAGTTTTGGGATTCGTTATCTTCATGTTCTTTCTCAACTCGTTTGTTCCCAGCATCCATCTTGATCTCGGTAAGTAAGTTGTATTAGTGATGGTGCATGTGGTCAGCTCCATGTCTAATATCCTCCTACAAATCCCATATTGATCTTTTTATATCTCACTGACCTTTGTTTATATTCACTGGATCCCATTTGTTTCCAGCGCACGTTGTTTTCAGCTTATTAATGTTCTTTCAGCCTCCTGCCTGTCTATTTTGGATTCCAGCATCTGCAGTTTTTTTGTCACTT
Source organism: Chiloscyllium plagiosum (assembly GCF_004010195.1). NCBI lineage: Eukaryota > Metazoa > Chordata > Chondrichthyes > Orectolobiformes > Hemiscylliidae > Chiloscyllium > Chiloscyllium plagiosum. The sequence continues at coordinate 102,665,711 of NC_057715.1, read as the reverse complement.
AACGTCTGGAGCTGGCATCAGCTTTTTTCAGATATCCCCACATGAACCCACTCATGCTCTCAAACACGCACCTGCCATTTTGCTTAATCCAACAGTAAAGCCTGTTCCAGATCTGGCACCTCTACGCTATCTTTGTTCTGTCATGTACCTCCAGTGCTTTCTGCTCATATTTCAGCCCTCTATGTCTATAAGCTGAAGGATAAATTTAGTAGACATGAACATCCATTAGAAAACCACTCGTGAATGTGAATATGGGTCATAAACAGATCTACAGTGGTGATTTTGCAGCTTGTTACACCTTCAGTATCAGCTCCCTGTTTCATCTGTTACTTTATCTTCAGAGACCCTCCATTTAATATTACCAAATGTGACTGCCATTACAGTCAATCTATTTAATTAGCATAATTTGTTTTGGCTTTACTTTGCTTCCAAATAGTAAAATTCGGGCTGGAAACCTTTTAATGACCTTTGAGTATTAACTCCATTGGAATTGGCAGGGCCAGGAACTGGTCACTGAATTTTGATATCCACGGTAGCTGTCTGCAAAGACCAGGGGTAGAGTGCAGACCTCTGACGGTGTCAAACTGGAGGGTGTAGGGGTAATGATTAGGCTGGCACCACTTCAGGAAGGAATCACAAGGCCCCTTTAGCTGTTTGAAGAAAGCTCTCACAGAGAACAAAATGTCAACCTTCTGACATGGGTCGAGGCCATGGTCCCAACCTCTATTGTCTGATTGATGTTCCACATTTGTATAATGACCTACATGGCTTGATCAGTATGTAGGATCTCCTGGCCTTAGATTGCCTCCAATGACCTGACTGAGTGTGGAGTGAAACAGACGGGATAAAGGGCCAATCTCTGCCCTTTGGCTGCTTGGAGAATTCCATGATTTGGAGACGCCCAGTGTTGGACTGGGCTGTACAAAGTTAAAAATCACACAACACCAGGTTGTAGTCCAACAGGTTTATTTGGAAGCACTAGCAGCTGGAGCGCTGTTGATGAAGGAGCAGTGCTGCAAAAGCTAGTGCTTCCAAATAAACCTGTTGGACTATAACTTGGTGTTGGTGATTTTTAACTTTGGAGAATTCCGGTACTAATGGAGTACATGTATGTGCAGGCACTGTGAAGTTATATAAATTAGGTGGAGAGGTCTGAGGGCCTCCTGGGTGACATGGAGATATCGTTCCCTTAGGCCTTCTACCCACCCTGCTTTGAGGCTATAAGTCGGGTCTGGGTACTACCAATGGGAAACCACCAGAATCCAGGCACCTTCTTTACAGCATCAGGGGATGTTCCGTGTGATTGGTGCTCTGCTGTTTTTAATCAAAGTTGTGCGGTTTTCCTTGATCATTGCTCTTGCTGTTTTGTTTGTATTTTCCACCTCTCCCAGTATGTGGTGCTGTACAAGGATTGTTTGAGATGGTTCACTGTCGCACTCCTCCTTTGTCTTTGTGGCAGGTGATATGCCATCACATAACAGCCACATAGGAGGCTCTATTCGAAGGTAACAGGAAGGTTTATTGGATGATAGCAATGAATACAATTACGTTTAGCCAGGCATAACTACAAGGACCTTAAGGAGCTGTACAAGTACATCTGCTCCCTCTAAAGGTTCGGATAGAATGCTTGTCCCCAACAACAGGCTGTATGTGACATCAGCAGAATGGGCGCAGCCAATGTTTAATGGACATAAACTCCTTCAGAACCATTACCTTCCGGAACAAGACTAGCCTGCAAAGAATATTACTACAATAATATTGCTCCTTCATTCTGGGGCCAGAAGCACTGTGGTGTTAAATTGGAAAAGTTTGGGCCCGCACTGATGAAGATGCTAATGTACTCAATTGGGAATATACTTTGCTTATTGCCGGGGCTTTGTTTAGATCAGCTGACTGGATGGCTGGTTTGCTGTGCAGAATAATACCAGCAGCCCTCACCGGCTGAGGTTATCATGAAGGATTCTCCTTCTCAACCTTTCCCCTCGCCTGAAGTGTGGTGATGCTCAGGTTAAAACACCATCAGTTGTCTCTCTCGAATAAGAGAGCAGCCCTATGGTCCAGTGGGACTGTGACAACTTTGGCTTTTACCTTGTTTGTTGCCTGAGATTAGCGGATTGTTTCAGCAAAGGATCTCACGTTTAGCTCTAATTAGTTGCAAACTGGTTCAAAGCGCAGTTCTTCAACTAATAAGAAAGCAACATCAACACTTAATCCTTGGTTCCACTATAGTATGCACCTTGGCTGTGTTTAAATAAAGAAATAAAACAATTGCATCTCTTGGCAGATTTCATATCGAAATGTTAATTTATGTGCAGATGATTCTGCTGCACTGATTTGATGTTCTGTACGCATACATAATTCTTGTACCTGAATATGATGTTATTTCTTTTTGAAGATTGATTCCTTTGAGAAGTTTTGCTACATGCCCTCTTATAAGTCTGTGAATATTATAATATTGCCAATGAAATGAACCTCAGTAAACAGGGACCAGAGGAACTTCAAAATAATAAGTAAATTCACAAAGAAAGTTATTTCCACACTAATAACACCTGTGAATTTGCATCCAAATATTATGCTGATTTATGATCCGACCAAAAGCCAGCTGCTACTAACATTTTGAAGAACTGAATCTGCCTAACTATAGAGTTACTCCATATTTTACTAAATTAATGTAAGTTCTCTTGCACAATTTTGGACCATGCCTGGCAGCTCATTGACATTGGACCATGCAGAATCTATAAGGATTCCAATTTAAAGGGATGGACACTCTTAAAGGCGCATCCTTCTGGAGCCAAATATAACTTCAGTCTTTCTAAGCTGAATTTTAAATCTGCGTTGACCTTTGCCGAAGTTTACTACTGCAGGTAGGTGGAAATGGAAGAACAAAATGAAGGAAACCTAATTTCTCCAACTGATGATGCCAGTGTTTGTTTTCAAGAGCACTGGATAATGCTGCAGCGAGACACAATCTATAATTGGGCAAATGTTTATGCAGGATGAATTTGAACAGATTGCTCATTGGGTAGCTAACTTACAGGATGCTCTCCACTGTGCTTGGTTTGTGGTGTGCAAGTTTCATTTACTCTTTTAATTTGATCTGTAGGTGTTGCTATATTTGTATCCAGGGTAGCGGGATGGCTCAATGGTTAGCACTGCTGCCTCACACTGTCAGGGACCCAGCTTCAGTCCCAGCCATGGGCAACTCTCTGCGTGGAGTTTGTACATTCTCCCTATGTCTGTGTGGGTTTCTTCCCCCAGTCCAAAGATGGATTGGCAATGCTAAATTACCCATAGTGTCCAGAGATGCGCAGGCGAGGTGGATTAGCCATGGGAAATGCAGTGTTAGAGGGTGGGTCTGGGTGGGATACTCTTTAGACGGTCAGTATGGTCTCAATGGACTGAATGGCCTGCTTCCATGCTGTAGAGATTCTACCTTGCACCCAAAGACCATAAACAATATCCACTAGTTCATGCCCTCACTGGAAACTCAATTTGAAGACTAAGGATTGATCTGTGGCAGAGTGATACAAAATGGATCACCAAGGATGCCCTCATCAATGGCCAGCTCTACACCTACTCCATCAGCAAGTGTCAATCAGCTCCAATGGGCCTGTGTTAGATGGTGCTCTCTACCAATCATGCTGTTGTTGTGAACTCTTGAAGCTGACCAGTCATAGAATCATAGAGGTGTACAGCATAGAAACAGACCCTTCGGTCCAACCCATCCATGCCGACCAGATGTCCCAAACCAATTTAGTCCCACCTGCCAGCACCCGGCCCATATCCCTCCAAACCCTTCATATTCATATACCTATCCAAATGCCTCTTAAACGTTACAATTTACCAGCCTCCACCACTTCCTCTGGCAGCTCATCCCTTACCCGTACCACTCTGTGTGAAAAAGTTGCCCCTTAAGTCTCTTTTATATCTTTCCCCTCTCGCCGTAAACCTAAGCCCTCTAGTTCTGGACTCCCTGACCCCAGGGAAAAGACTTTACCCATTTACCCTATCCATGCCCCTCATAATTTTGTAAACCTCTATAAGGTCACCTCTCAGCCTCCAACGCTCCAGGGAAAACAGCCCCAGCCTGTTCAGCCTCTCCCTGTAGCTCAAATCCTCCAACCCTGGCAATATCCTTGTAAACCTTTTCTGAACCCTTTCAAATTTCACAACACCTTTCCGATAGGAAGGAGACCAGAATTGCACGCCCAACCAATGTCCTGTACAGCCACAACATGACCTCCCAACTCCTGTACTCAATACTTTGACCAATAAAAGAAAGCATACCAAATGCCTCCTTCACTATCCTATCTACCTGCGACTCCATTTTCAAGGACCTTCTGTGGTCTGCAGTGCGTTGTTCTTGTGAAAAATATCTATGGACATAGATGTTTGTAGGCAGCAAGACAGGACTGAGGCAGTTTTGGTTAGATTAGATTAGATTAGATTCCCTACAGTGTGGAAACAGGCCCTTCGGCCCAACATGTCCACACCGACCCTCCGATGAGCAACCCACCCAGACCATTCCCCTGACTAATGCACCTAACACTACGGGTAATTTATCATGGCCAAATCACCTGACCTGCACATTTTTGTGATTATGGGAGGAAACCGGAGCACCCGGAGGAAACCTGCACAGACACGGGGAGAATGTGCAAACTCCACACAGACAGTCACCTGAGGCGGGAAATGAACCCGGGTCCCTGGCGCTGTGAGGCAGCAGTGCTAACCACTGTGCCACCCAGGAAAGCAAGCAGAATGCATGGCGTTGTGAAGAGAAGCGGCAAAAAACAAAGACAAGAGCATTATGGTAAACCTGGACATGTCCTTGATAAGGCTGAAGAATTTTGTGACCCATTTTGCACAACACCTTTGAGAGGCCATAAATGGCTTAAAGAGGATACAGGAGAGGGTCTTGGTTACGTGGAGATTATAAAGGTTATTCCAATGAGAGCAGACATTGTCAAGGGGATATATAATAGAAATGTTTGGGCTCAAGCAGGGCTTTAAAGCGTGGATAGGGACAAATTGTTCTCAAAAGCAAAGCACTGAAGAGCTGAAAGTCTAGAATAAAGCAAGAAAATGCTGGAAATACTAAATAATTCTGTACTGTGAAAGGAAAAACAGAGTTAGCAGCAGAAGTTATACCTCCATAAGGGGACAAAAACAGAGATGGGCATGAAATTTTACCTCATTAATTTGTTTACCAGTTTGTTGACACTATCCTGCCCCTAAGCCATTTTCCCACAGCCTGGATCTGTGTCACTCACAAGGCATGCTGGGAAAATTTAAAGGGCAACAAGTCAGGCAGCTTCCGAGGAGCAGGAGAGTCAATGTCTTGATGCAGGACTTCTGCCTGAAATGTCGACTCTCCTCTTCGGATGCTGCCTGACCCACTGTGCTTTTCCAGCGCCACCCTTTTCGACTCTGATCTCCGGCATCTGCAGTCCTCAGTTTCTCCTGAGGAAAAAAAGATGATACAGGGAGAACAGAACAAAAGGGGCTGACAGAGTAGCAGACAGGCTCTGGCTGGAGCATCCAACTCTGCTGCCATCTTGTCTCAAGATGGTGTAATGCCATGAAATGCAAGGCCTGAATATGTGGGGAAAGCAGATTCTGTCGTATCTTTCAAAAAGGCATTGGATGTCCACTTGAAATGGAAAGGTTTACAGGGCCATTGGGAGAAGAATGAATTGGTAGCTCTTTCAGAGAGCTGACATAGGTACAAGGACCATATGGTCTCTTTCTGTGCTACATGATTATGCGAGTCTATTTCCTAGAACATAGAACATAGAACAATACAGCACAGAACAGGCCCTTTGGCCCACGATGTTGTGCCGACATTTGTCCTAGCTTAAGCACCCATCCATGTACCTATCCAATTGCCGCTTAAAGGTCACCAATAACTCTGACTCTGCCACTCCCACAGGGAGCGCATTCCATGCCCCCATCACTCTCTGGGTAAAGAACCTACCCCTGACATCCCCCCTATACCTTCCACCCTTCACCTTAAATTTATGTCCCCTTGTAACACTCTGTTGTACCCGGGG
>NC_057715.1:102611074-102659488 GCF_004010195.1 Chiloscyllium plagiosum | reverse complement strand
ATTCCGCATTCTTATTTGTCCTTCAAAAATGGTGACAGGGTTGAACTCCATCTGCCACTCCTCAGCCCAGCTCTGCATCATATCTTAGTCCCTTTGCTGCCGACAACAGCCCTCCTCACTATCCACAACTCCACCAATCTTCGTATCATCTGCAAATTTACTGACCCACCCTTCGACTCCCTCTTCCAAGACATTAATAAAAATTACAAACTGCAGAGGACCCAGAACTGATCCCTGCAGAACTCCACTTGTAACTGGGCTCTTCATAAAGAACTCCTAGTACTCTTCATAAAGAAGACTCCCATTTCTTGCTTTGTAGTTGATTTGGAAAAGGTCCCCTGTAAATTCGGCAATGATCTGCTGCTTAGACTGTCAACACAGTACAGTGAGAGCTGCCCAGATCATATAGTTGGCTGCACGACAGCCTGATGCATACCTTGGAGACAGGCTCTGAGCAGAAGGTTTTCAAAGGCAAGTAAAGCAAGAGTTGGCATTTACGTAGAATGTTTGGAGGGTGTTTAGAGCAGGCAGGGTCCCATTCTTGGATGACATTTGATTTATTGTGGTCAGCCATTCTTACCCTCGGGTCTTTATATGGGATAGGCTCTGCTGCCTGGTGGAGTTGGGGACAGAGTGGGGAGTCAGTGGGAAGCTCCAATGCTTCACTTGGCTCACAGGGACTGTTGGAAAGAGACATACCTTCCCCTGGCCTTGCTGCCTTTAGCTGTCAGGATCCCTGGAGCCTAACCAGCTAGGCCCTGATTAACTTTAAGGCAGCTATGCTCATTATTACATTTAAATTCACAAACCCCCTCCAAGGTTCACTACTTGCTCTTGTCACAATTCTATTCGATTCAGATGTGCGTTAGAAACAATTTGGATTAGGCTTAGATTTTTACATTTTTAATACCCCACTCTGTCCCAACCCACTTGGACATAAAGCTTCAGGTGGACAGTTACTGTGATGTGTGGTCAGAGACCACAGCAAGCAATGAGTTGAAATTAATCATAAACTGACAGAACATAAGTAAAAGTGGTTATAGTTAGATTTGAACTTGCTTGGGGACTCGTCACCACATATAAAACAACCAGAATTTGGGAGGATAATTTCAAATAATACTCTTGCTTATAGTTATTATTGATTTAGATTTCTGTAAGAAGCTTAACACCATCCAGGACAAAGCAGCCAACTTGATTGGCACCACATCCACAAGCATCCACTCCCTTCACTGATGCTCAGTAGCAGCAGCATGTACTATCTACAAATTGCACTGCAGAAATTCATTAGAGATCCTTACACAGCACTTTCTAAACCCATGACCACTTCCATCTAGAAAGATAAAGGCAGCAGATACACAGGAACATCACCCCCTACAAGCCACTCACGATGCGAACTTGGAAATATATCATCATTCCTTCAGTGTCAAAATCCTGGAATTCCTTCCCCAAGGGCACTGTGGGTGTACCTACAGCACATGGACTGCAGGGTTCAAGAAGGCAGCTAACCACCACCTTCCTGAGGGCAACTGGGGACAGGCAATAAATGCTGGTCCAGCCAGATGCCCAGGTCCCATGAATATATTTTAAAAATAGGTTTATTATATGCCTGACAGGTCCACATAGCTTCTGTTACAAGCAGGACATCACAAAACAAAGTGAATGGAAAAACCGGTTTCTAAATATGCTACAATTCTTTTGATTGTTCTCTTTCTCGTCCCTCTCTTTGTGTCTGTCTCTCCCTTGTATTGATGCTTTGAATTTCACAAGGTCATCTGTGTTAATTGCCATGTATGTGGAATTGCTGTAGAGCTGTGAAATTGCTTGTGAATTGACGATATTTGTCACTAAAATCAAACACAGTAAACTAGTCACCTTGATAACTAACTAGCCTCTGCCTGACATTAAATCACCACGGGTCACTTTAAAAGGCCAGTCTGTGGCACTCTGTGAAAGAATCCCATTTCCAAAATATAGTCATTCTTTCAAATTTCCAGAGAGGCAAGATTAAACTTTGTGGAATAGGAAATGGGGGCAAACTACTCTTGCGTATATAAACTAAATTCAAAAACACAATAAAACTGAGAAAGGAATGCTATTAGCTTTATTTATAGTGATGTGTTTTAAAGGGATTGGAACTTGCTGCAGACAGCTTTTAGATTGGAATCCACATGATATTGCTACAATATACAATGAAACTTCTTCTTGACATCACAGCCTTTAAATGTAATTGGACATTTTGTAAGATATGTAAGTTCCCAGATGTCTTTGACGACTTAGTTGGTAGATGTATATGTCATAGCCCGGTCTGCTACTGGGCTATGAGCTGTAAACCTACACTTCCCTACCATGATAATGACAGGTTTTGCAAGTGATTCTCACAGTGATAATGTTGTAATGACAGCCCTTAGGGTTATGTCAACAAACATTAATTGAACTCCGACAATAATTTGTTTTTATTCTCTCAGAAACAGAAAAGTAGTCTCATTCTTCAAAATTTAAAGAGCAGGTGGTTTAAATAACTCATTACATTGAGACTTTTACATACCTTATCCATTATGTCTTCACAATATTGTAATAGAATATACAGTGTTGTTGAGTCTGTTCCAGTACTGAAAATCAAATCTGTTTATCTTGGATTTAAATGCAGGTTCATGGTTCCTTAAAAGTGGAGTCACAGGTAGATAGGATAGTGAGGGTGTTTGGTATGCTTTCCTTTGTGGGACAGAGGATTGAGTATAGGAGTTGGGAGGTCATGCTGTGGCTGTATAGGACATTAGTTAAGCCACTTTTGGAATATTGTTTGCAATTCTGGTCTCCCTCCTATTGGAAGGATGTTATGAAACTAGAAAGGGTTCAGAAAAGATTTACAAAGATCCTGTCATGTTGATTTGGATCCCATTTACCACCACCTGAGAAAAAGAACAGGAAATGACATAATCACAGGAAATGACATTATCAACCCAAGGAAACCTAAACACATAAATAGAAAGCGGGCCATGCCACCAGTGCTTCATCGAGAGACTCACTGATGTTACCTAGTATGGTGACAAATCATCTGAAAATGAACCTTCCAGCTCAGCGAGCAAATCTACATCTAGAACATCAATCTGATCTACAAATCTTCTCAAAACTCACATTTATAAGGGTGTTGCCAGGGTTGGAGGATTTGAGCTACAGGGAGAGGCTGAATAGGCTGGGGTTATTTTCCCTGGAGCGTAGGAGGTTGAGGGGTGACCTTATAGAGGTTTATAAAATCATGAGGGCCATGGATAAGGTAACTAGACAAAGTATTTTCCCTGGGGCGGGGGAGTCCAGAAGTAGAGGGCATAGGTTTGGGTGAGAGGGGGAACATTTAAAAAGGACCTAAGGGGGAACATTTTCAAACAGAGGGTGGTGTGTGTATGGAATTATCTGCTAGAGGAAGTGGAGGTGTCTGGTACAATTGCAGCATTCAAAAGGCACCTGGATGGGTATATGAATAAGAAGGGTTTAGAGGGATATGGGCCAAATGCTGGCAAATGGGACTAGATTGGGTTGGGATATCTAGTTGGCATGGACGAGTTTGACTGAAGGGTTTGTTTCCATGCTGTACATCTCTATGACTCTCTGACTCTAAGTCACTCATAGCTAATTTATCATTTCAACTTGTTCAATTCAGTCTCTATCCCCTTTTCCCGACTGGAAACTGGGATAGAGACTGACATCTTTTGAAAACTGGAAGGGGGCCTTTTGGATATGCATCCTGTCAGTTGTTTTTAAAGGTCCTGTGAATCCCCTTGAAAATCCGACACATTAAGTCAATAGGGATCAACTGTTGAATCAAACGTTTGAAGCCTTGCTTACAAATTCCTCCATGACTTTCTCTATTTCCGTAATCATCTTCATCTCCACAAGCATCTGAAAGATCTGTGAGCATTTATGCTGATCCCAACAGCAAGCTCAGCTTTGATTGCTGCACCATTCAAGACCTTGCCTTCAGCTATGCTCTGAACTCTGGAGTTCCCCTGCGGAGTAAACTTCTCCATCTCTCTCCACCTCATTCCTCTTTTCAGACACTTGTTAAAACCAATGTTTTTTGTTAAACAAATTCATCTGAGGAATTTGGATGTCGCTGGCTATGTCAGCATTTATTGCCCATCCCTAGTTGCCCTGGAACTGAATGGTTTGCTAGGCCATTTCAGAAGGCAGTTATGAGTCAACCACATTCCTGTGCGTCTGGAGTCACATATTCGGTCAGACCGCGCAAAGATGGCGCAATGAGCATTCCTTCTCTTTGACCAAACTTTGGGTCGTCTGGACAAGTGTCCTATTATGTGGCATGGTGTTCAATGTTGCTTTAAATTGCTTCTGTGAAGTGTGCTGAGATGATATACTGTATTAAAAAATTACAAATTGGTGTTGAGACACGGTGTCTGGTTCAAGAGCTTAATTCCCCATCACCACCCTTGGCATCATTTGAATTCATTTTGGCAGTCCCAAAGTGATCAAAGATGGCTTGGTTCTGCATTGTTTCAGTGGATTCTCGGGTGGTTGATAGGTCTGGGACTCCATCGACAGACTCTGTCACTTATGGGTCAGGTGGTGCTTGGAAGGGTGGCTGGATGAGTTGTTGGGAATTTAGTGTATGTCCTCCAGCAGCTCAGTTCATATTCCTCAAGAATTCACTCGAAGTGGTTTAATGCCTTCTTCATTGTGTTCGATCCTAAACTGAGGATTCTCATAATCAACAGTCTAATCTCTTTAGGGACATTTTGGTAGACTTAAAGCCTTTCGGTTGCTCTCCTCGGGGTCCCCTGCTTGTCACCATGTTCCAGGGAGAGCAGCTATTTCAGCAGGTCTTGTGTCCAGCGTAATTCCTGAATTATCCCATCCATTCCCAGCCTTGATGATGTACTGCACTGTCACTCTTGTTCTTCACTAAGATTTTTCAATTAAAAGGTTCAGAACTATTGAGCAAGAAGGAGATAAATAATGGAATAGTTGCAAAGCCTACAAAAGAAGGTTTGAAGAGCCCATATTATTGATATCTAGTTTACTCTTGTTATGATTAAAACAAAACCTTTATATCTAGCCCCCTGAGGAAACCAAAAAAAAACCACAAAACCTCTGTCAATGCAAGTCAGGACCGAAAATAAATTTAGCTGCTAAATATTTGAAGGATGAAGACTTGTTGAATCAGATATAGATTGAACTGTTTCAAAACTGTTAAACCAAGTGCAAGTAATTTTACAGAATTGGGGCTGGAGAATCTTTTAATAAAAAAAAAGTTAGATAGTTTAGGAGATAAAATCAGGAGATAATTATACTGGTCTGCAGTGAGTGATTGGAAAGGGTATTTTGAAGCAAGGTTTCGAGACCAGATGAGATTGGATTCGATTCCCTACTGTATGGAAACAGGCCCATCGGCCCAACGAGTCCACACCGACCCTCCGAAGAGTAACCCACCCAGATCCATTTACCTAACACTACGGGCAATTTAGCATGACCAATTCACCTGACCTGCACATCTTTGGACTGTGGGAGGAAACCAGAGCACCCGGAGGAAACCCACGCAGACAAAGGGGGAACGTGCAAACTCCACACAGTCGCCTGAGTGTGTTCTGGTTACACTTGGAATAACAGTTCCAGGGATAGACCTTTTTGGGAAGAACTAATCAGGAAATCGGCAGACTCCATTTTATCCAGAGTGCTGGGAGCAGTCAATTGGGGCAACAGCCTTTTTTAAAGCTCTGATGAAGGGTCACTGGACCTGAAACATTAACTCTGATTTCTCTCCATAAATGCCAATGCAGACCTGCTGACTTTTTCCCAGCAATTTGTGTTTTCATTTCAGCCTTTTTAAAAATTGACTTCTCAAAACTTGTATTCCTTTATGCTGCATTCTGCAATATATACTTACCTTTACATAGCCCTTTTAACAGGGTAAAGTTTCCCAAGGTGTTTTCACAGGCATGTTAACAATCAAAATTTGACTCGGAGCTGCACCTAGACAGGTGACTAAAGGTAGGTTTTAAAGACTATCTTAAAGGAGGAGTGAGGGGTAGAGAGGTAAAATGGTTTTTATGAAGAGAATTGCAAAATTTAGGATCTAAGCAGCTAAAGTGAGCTGTAATTAACCACAGCAATTAACCAAGGCTCATTCAAAAGCACCTTTCATCGAGAAGGGCAAGGGCAGCAGATACTTGGGAAGGCCACCAGCTGCAAGGTCCCCTCCAATCCACACACCATCCTGACATGGAAATATATCGCATTCTTTCACCAACTGAATCCAAATCATATAACCCGAAATCCTAACAGGGTTCACCTACTGCCCCCAACCCTCTAAAGACTGAAGTTGTTCAAGAGGGCAGCTCACCATCATCTTCTTGAGTGGCAAGAAATACTGGCCCAGTTAACCAAGCCCACGTCCCATGACAAATAGTGCAATGTATTGATCAAAACTACTGGGACAGTATGGAAAAAGAATGGTGTACCTGTCAATTCAAAGACAGAATCTTTAAGACTAGAATAAAGGAGCAGCAGAAGTTTTTACCATACTGTCTGTGCACCACAGTAGTGTGGGTGCAGTCCATACCACCCTGGACCTGGAGGAAGCCAGCAATGGTGAGCTACTCTCAATTATCAGCAAAGTGATAGGAAGTGTCATCAACAGTGCTATTACAGATCACCAGTGACATCCCACAGGATTATTTATTTGTTAACAACTTGGATAATGGTATGGAAAGTTGTATATCCAAGTTTACTGATGACACAAAATTCGGTGGCATTGTAGACTATGTAGTTGATAGATTAAAATTCCAAAGGGATATTGATAGACTAAGTGAATGGGCAAAACTGTGGCCAATGGAGTTCAACATAAACAAGTGTGAGGTTATCCATTTTGGACTGTAAAGGATAGATCAGGGTACTTTCTACATGCTACAAAGTTAAATACAGTGGATGTCTAAAGAGACTTGGGTGGTTCAGGTGCATGGATCTTTAACATGTCACAAACAGGTGCAGAAAATAATCAAGAAAGTTCATGGAATGCCAGTCTTTACATCTGTAGGAGTGGAGGACAAGGATGCAGACGTTATACTGCAGTTATACAAAAGCCTGGTTAGACCCTGCCTGGTGTGCTGTGAGCAGATCAGGGCACCACATCTTAGGAAGGAGATGGTGCCCGAGGAAGGAGTACAATGTAGATTTACAAGAATGATACCTGGACTTCAGAGGTGCAGTTATGAGGAGAGCTTATATAAATTAGACCTGATGTCTCTCGAATTTAGAAGTTGAAGGGGTGATCTGATCGAAATCTTCAAGTTATTAATAGAAAAATACAGGGTAGATAAAGATAAATGATTTCCACGGGTTGGGGATTCTACAACTAGGGGGCATAATCTGAGAATTATGGCCAGACCATTCAGGAGAGATGTTACGAAGCAAGTCAACTCACAAAATGTGGTAGATGTTTGGAACTCTCCTCCACAAATGGAAGTGGATGCTGGATCAGTTGTTAACTTCAAATCTGATGCAGATAACTGTTTGTTAAGAAATTGGATTAAAGGGTATGGGACAAAGGCAGGATGATGAAGTTAGGCCGCAGATCAGCCATGATCTCACTGAATGGTGAACAGGCTTGAGGGGCTGAATGGCCTACTCCTGTTCCTATGTTTCTATTTAGCAATGACCTGCTCACTGATAACTGAGTTGGAGTTCTGCCAGGCTACTCAGCTGCAGATTTCTTCACAGCCCTTGTTCAAACTGGGACAAAAGGGTGAATTCCAGAGGTGAGGTGCAAGTGACTGCCCTTGACCTCAAGGCTACAATTTGACTGAGGGTGGCATCAAGGACCCTGACAAAACTGGAGTCAGTGGGTATCAGGTAGCAAACTTGCCACTGGTTGGAGTCAGACCTGGCAAATAGGAAGGTGGTTGTTGTTATTGGAGGTCAGTCATCTCAACCGCAAACATCTTTGCTGGAGTTCTTTAGGATGGTGTCATAAACCCATCAGCAGCTTCACCAATGGCCTTTCTCCAAGATAAGGTCAGACGTGGGCATGTTCGTTGATGATTGCACAATGTTCAACCCTATTCATGATTTCTCAGATACTGATAGGCAAAAGTGAGGACTGCAGATGCTGGAAGTGCCCTTGTACCAAGGCAGGCCTTATGCTCAGTTTGCCTCAGCTCCCAGCACCCTCCAGTCTTGGTCCAGGATTGACCATCCCAACTTCGAATGTAGCCTGACCACCCAGATGGAAAACCTGACTTCTCAGATACTGCAGCAGTCTGTGTCCGAATGCAGCATGACCTGGACAATATCCAGGCTTGGACTGGCAAGTGGCAAGTACCACATCTGCACCACACAAGTACTAGGCAATTACCACTTGGATGGGCTGAATGACCAATGTCTACTCCTAGGTTTCATTATCGAAGGAGCATGCAACAATGTGATGAAGACACGGTAGGATGAGCGCTAAGTAAAGTAAGTAGCAAGTGCCTAGTAGGAGTCTGTTCTGAGTTATGTCAGGAATTCACGTTATTTAGTTTTTCAGAAGGAAGAGGATAATTGGAAGTGACATGGAAATGAGGCAGGTGGGAGGCTGAAGGAGATGCTAAAACAGGGAAATAATTACTGCTCGATAGCAAGATTCTGAAGTTGTTGAAAGCTTTAGGGGAAATTCTTTCTCAACATCAAGATTACAATTTTTTTCATTCTTACAGTATTTTCCCAAATTTCTTGCCACTGCCCATGTAACCCCAAAGGGAAGGAAATTCTGCCTAAAGAGACTAAAATGAAACACAGTAAAGAGTTCTTACGCTGAATGTTTCGTTCATAATTTAGCATCAGGGCAATCCTGGCTCCGTGAACCCGACTTTAAAAAAATACCTGCCGCGATGTCAGATTTTTGGTCTGGGTGGTCAGGCTACATTCGAAGCTGGGATGGTCAACCCCGGACCAAGACTGAAGGGTGCTGGGAGCTGGTTGTGAAATCACCAGGTAATGATGTGGCAAACAATGATTTTATTTTAACAGGGCAGACATTTAGATTCAAAATTGTAAATGGCAGGCCTTTCAAATGCCTTGATACTTGATAAATACTTTTGACAGGTTCTCTTAACAATTGCTTTCGACAATTTTGGCAGTTGGTTCTGACAGGCCTGTTTGACAGTTCTAATAACTTTATAGCTAACAACTGTATATGCTATTAAACACTTCCACATGCATTGTACCTCTTTCAAAGGAAACCTAACATCTCCCAAAAGGCATCTGACCAAAGATACCCCAGGACCAAATTCAAAGAAATATCTCACCTCTCCAAAAGGCCCCAGGACCAAATTCAAAGAAATATCTCACCTCTCCAAAAGGGTGGACTGGCTACCTGAGAGCACAAAAGAGATTTACAAAAATGGTTCCATGGATGAGAAATTTTAGTTGTGAGGAAAGTTTGGAGAGATGAGACTGTTGGCTGAGAGAAGATCCAACGCAAGGTTTCAAAATTACGAGGAGTCTGGGTAGAGTAGAAATTGTCCCAGCTATAAAAGGATTAAGAATGAGGCAGCACAGATTTAATGTAAGTTGCAGAAGAAGCAAATGTGGAGTGGAAAAGAACTTTACACGGCGAGTTGTTTGAGCCTGGAATACATTACCTGGAGATTTGGATCGGAGATAGTGCTCGAGCCAGGCCTAGATTCTTTGCTTCCCTGCCACTGGGCTCCCTGTATACAGGTCTCCATCCCTCATAGTGGTGACCTAGCTGCAGGAGGAAGCTTGTATTTGCAGTTTCAACAAAGTTTGTACAAGGGGACCTCCATGCTGAGGTGACTTCTCTGTTACTGACTTAGTTCACCTTTCCTCACTGCCAGAAAGGCCTCTGCAGCTTCAAGAGCCTGCTCACTGCCCCTTATCTGGGAAAGCAAGCCTGTCGTCATGCCAGCTGCGAGAGCACCTGTGTGAAAATCCGAGAGTAAAGGCTTCCCCACAACCTGAGATAGGAGCGAGAGCTCCTGGGCACTGGGTCTGACCTCTGTTTCTCACTGTTTGAGGGAAAATTCAGCTGATTGTCAATGTACCTGCAAAACGCAGAACAATCCCACCAGAATGCCATGGAATCAGTGTGATGGTGCCTTACTAACAGGCGGGTTCCAGGGACACAATGGGAAAGTGAGGATGCAGAGTCACAGCAAAGACGGGGTGCCCTGGAAGAAATAACCCACCAGTTGTCACAATTCAGGCTGACATACTGTGTCTTATGTTAATTGCGTAAACAGACACTATCGATTCTACTGTCCTTTTTATGAAAAGCCGGGATAGATGTACAATGGGCATCTGAATCCATGTTGTCTGTTTTATAAAACAACCTGAATTTAATGTGAACATCAAAAAATATTGCTTTGGACCAAGTCCCACCAGATAGAAGATTGGATTTTCTGATGAAGGGCTTTTGCCCGAAACGTCGATTTTACTGCTCCTCGGATGCTGCCTGAACTGCTGTGCTTTTCCAGCACCACTCCAATCTAAACTCTGGTTTCCAGCATCTGCAGTCATTGTTTTTACCATTGGATTTTCAAGGGGAGCAAAGCAATGCTGGTCTTGAATGAAAGTATTGAAATGGAACATTGTGCTATTATTTACAGAGAGCATTGTCCATTCAGATTTATATAGTCACGGTTGACAGTTCCCAGTGAGTTTTGCTTTTGCTTTATTTGAGATGAATGGAGGATATTCTTCAGGGTAGATTTAGCATGCATCATGTATTCAAAAGCTGTTCGTCAGATTGTGTTCAAAAAGTACGATTTCATTTCACCCTCTAGCTTATTGCAATAGAACAGATACAGAGACAAATTACATCTTGTGTCTTTCAAACCAGCTATTTACATTGTCCATCTAATGTTACTCCATTTCATTCAGGTTGAATTCTTTGAAACTGGTGTTTCTATTCTTTGAATTGTAACTCATGTCAAGAGAGCAGGTTTCAATAAGCAACAGATTTTTTCCCCCCCTTTCTACTCTGACTGAAGTATAGTTCCAACCGGCACTTCACCCAAGTGTCACGTTTCCTGAATGTGTGAAACAGTATGTGTCAGCAGAACTACCGACAAAAGGCAGCATCACAGCTCAGCTCAATACCCATAAATGGGAAACTGCATTTCACGCAGATCACTCCTTAGTGATCTGAAGTGGCTGCTTTTTAACTCTCTCCATAATCATGCTCGAACTATGGCTACCCTAGGCAAAGTTAAAAATCAGAGTCGGGGTTAGAGTGGATGCTGGAAAAGTACAGCCCGATGCTGCCTGACCTGCAGTGCTTTTCCAGCACCCACTCTAATCTTGACTCTGATCTCCAGCATCTGCAGTACTCACTTTCGCAAAGTTAAAAATCACACAACACCAGGTTATAGTCCAACAGGTTTACTGTATTTAGAAGTTACTATATTTTGGAACACTGCTCCTTCATCAGATAGTTAATTGGGGCAGGATCATAAGACACAGAATTTACAGCAAAAGATCACAGTGTCATGCAATTAAAATGATATATTGAACAAACCTAAATTGCTGTTAAGTCTTTCATCTTTTAGAATGGGTTGCAGGTTTCGGTTCATTAATATATAAGCCCCAGAATTTATTTTAAATCACATTCTCAAGTTAACTTAAGGTTTTATATTTAAAAAAAGGTGACATCTCAGCTTAGACAATGCATTAAAAGTGTGAGGTTAGAGTCTGTCTGGGTTAGAGTCATTTGGTCCTTCATTTCACATCACTGCCGGTCAATGTTGTGGTCTAAACATCGGAAGCAAATCAGCGTTCAAAAGTTCCATGTATCCGCTGTTCAACACCTGCAGTATAAATTGTTGTGATCATTTGAAGTTTGGCATCCTTGCAGTTGTCCTGAGGAGTGCAAGCCAACAACAAAAAAACAATTTATGGGTCTGGCTGGGTTACTCGTCGGAGGGTCGGTGTGGACTTGTTGGGCCGAAGGGCCTGTTTCCACAAGGTAGGGAATCTATGATTCTATACTTCCTCTCTCTTTTCAGCAGAAAGCACAATATTGCAGATGCTGGAAACTTGAAATAAATATTGCTGGAAATACTCAGCATCTGCGGAACGAGAAACAGACTGAATTTTCAGGTTGATGACCTTGCTGCTTTGCTTTTAGTGTGACACGAGCGTCTTGCTGATTTTAACAGGCGATGAAAGGCCAGAAAGCAAAGAATTTCTACTGGCAAGAGTGTCCTTGTTTTGCAATGAATAGAGAAGTAATGAGGGACTGATACCGAACAGGTTAAAATTGCTCATGTTACTACCAACTGGAAAGCCATCAGTGATTTATCATTTTGAACGTTAATCTGTTTCAGTCTTCCCCCCCACCTTCCTCTCTGACCTATCACTTTCATCCCCACCCCCATTCACCTATTATACTTTTTGCTACCTTCTCCCCAGCCCCAGCCCCCTCCCATTTATCTCTCCACCCTGGAGTCTCCCTGCCTTCAGTCCTGATGAAAGGCTTTTGTCCAAAACGTCGATTTTCCTGCTCCTCGGATGCTGCCTGACCAGCTGTGCTTTTCCAGCACCACTCTAATCTAGACTCTGATATCGAGCATCTGCAGTCCTCACTTTTGCCTGTTTCAGTCATGTGGCATGGACCCAACTAACACGCAAGGTGGCAAAGGTGAAGGGGTGGCATTGGGGTCATGTCATTAATAATTCAAAAACTCAGGCTGATATTCTGTTGACATGAACTTACATCTGACCGTGACAGGTAGTAAAGCTTAAATTAAAAACAGAACTCCAGATTTAAAAGCCCATCCAAATGTGGTTGATCCATCTGGTTCTCCTTTATCTCTTAGGGAAAGAAATCTGCCATCCTTACCTGGTCTGGCTTACATATGACTCCAGACCCACAGCACTGTGGCTGATTGTTAACTGCTCTCTGGAAAATTAGGAATGGGCAATAAATGCTGGTGCTCATATCCCATGAATGAATTTAAAAACAAAGGGTTTTTTTGTGTGAAGATCTTTGAGTCCAAAGAAACTGATAAACAAAAAGTCTGTTGTCAGACTTTTGAATGGACTTCTTTAATGTAAATGTTAATCTCACTCTGCACCTTCTTGACAGCTGTACCATTATACCCTGCACTCTGCTGTTATCCTAATGTACCTGTATAGTATGATCTGCCTGTAAAACATGTGAGGCAACACTTTTCACTGTACCTCATTAGGTTATAGTTCAACAAGCTTATTTGGAAGCACTAGCTTTCAGAGCGCCGCTCCATCAGGTGGTTGTGGAGTATAAGGTTGTAAGACACAGAATTTGTAGCAAAAGTTTACAGTGTGATGTAACTGAAATTATAAATTGAAAAATACCTTGATTGTTTGTTGAGTCTTTCATCTGTTCATCTTTCACCTGATGAAGGAGTGGCACTCCGAAAGCTAGTGTGCTTCTAACCTCTATTCCTGATGAAGGGCTTTTGCCCGAAATGTTGATTTTCCTGCTCCTCGGATGCTGCCTGATCTGCTGTGCTTTTCCAGCATCACTCTAATCTAGACCCTGCTTCCAATTAAACCTGTTGGACTATAACATGGTGTTGTGTCATTTTTAACTTTGTACAGCCCAGTCCAACACCAGCATCTGCAAATCATGCGTCACAATGGTCAGACTGACTCTAATCTAAAAAACAGATTTACAGAATCTTACATGAATTCATGCATTTTTTGTCAAAAGTAACATTTCCTTGTTCAACTGATTTTGTATCCAGGATGGTCATCAGGTTGTGTAAATTGGTCATACATTTTGCTCAGATATTATCAGCAAAAAATTTTAGCATGTGAAAATTTTGAATTGAATTTATTGTCACGTGAACTGAAGCACAGTGAAAAGCTTTGTCAGTGAAGATCTTTGAGGCATTTTGACAACGTGACAATGCGATGCACATGAGTGCTGCTTCCCAAGTCATTACTCTGATTGTCCTCATTCAAGTAATGATCTGCATGTGAGGCTGCTGCTGATCGAGAATCAGAGACGTTCAGACAGAATAAGGTAACTAGCACACAAATCACTTTGCTTTGCAAGGAGTGGACATCATTAGGTGGAGCATTGCAGGTTCTTCTCTCAGCCTTTACAGTCCTAAAACTTCTCAGCTATGTTGAATTGGAACTGCCTCGTACTGTGTGCTGCAGATGGATATTGTAATGGCTCTCTTTCGAAAATAAATGTGAGATGAGTCATGCATCTATAGGGCTTTATTATTCCTCACTATGATGCAGCACCTGATGAATTACATTTACTTTAATTAAAGGTTGATCCCTTTAAAATTGCAATTCCATTTCATTATATGGTACACTTGATTTAAAGGGGTAATTATAGTATTAACCTAATTTGATATTTCATGCTGCGGAGCATTTTTTTAAAACTAATTTGACAACAGACAAGCTACCGTTTACATGGTCTATATTTTTCTCATCTGTTGTCGAATTTACATTCGCATGTATGTCACGTAACACCTTTATAATATGATAACACACTTGCAGTATTTTTTAATCTTATGGAGTGTCTTTGAAGGGTTTTAGTTCCCATATTTCTGCTCATAGGCGAAAGTGAGGACCGCAGATGCTGGAGATCAGAGTCAAGATTAGAGTGGGTGCTGGAAAAGCACAGCAGGTCAGGCAGCATCGGGCTGTGCTTTGCCAGCATCCACTCTAACCTCAGGAAACCTGATGAAGAGCTTTTGCCCGAAACATCGATTTTCCTGCTCCTCGGATGCTGCCTGACTTGCTGTGCTTTTCCAACACCACTCTAATCTTGACAATCTTCTGTTCATGTTTGGCATTGCA
Organism: Chiloscyllium plagiosum; assembly: GCF_004010195.1. Lineage (NCBI taxonomy): Eukaryota > Metazoa > Chordata > Chondrichthyes > Orectolobiformes > Hemiscylliidae > Chiloscyllium > Chiloscyllium plagiosum. Next base: position 102,644,674 of record NC_057715.1, on the reverse strand, counting down.
TCTTTATTGCCAGACTGAGTGTATTAGGTACAACTCTGGTCTTTATACCCAAGCAGGGATGTTCAGATACTGGTGGTGATGTGGACAACCTCCATCAGACTGGTCCTGAAGCTAAAGCAGCTGAGTTGTGAGGTGGATATTGCAACCTTTGACTCTGGAAGATACTCATTTTCGGCACTCGCTGGAGCTTTGAAGAATGAAAGGGGATCATGTTATAAAGCCCAAAGTGCTGAGGAGGCTGGACAGATTGGCTGCAGGGCCAATGTTTCCCCAGCAATGGGTCCCAGAACCAGAGGTCACGGCCATTTTAGATTGAGATCAGGAGAAATGTTTTCACTCAGAAGGTGGTGGGCTTTTGGAGTGCTCTACCATGGAAGGCTGTGGAGAAGACGTCAGTGAATATATTTAAGAAAGAAATAGACAAATTTGTAAAGGTTAAAGGTGTCAAGGGTTTTGGAGAGAGAGAGATCACTCGCAAGAATGTGGCATTAAGATAGAGGATCCACCATGATGTGTTGAATGGTGCTTTAGTCTTGTTGGGTTGAATGGCCTATGTTGCTCCTATTCGCTACAACCTGGATTTTCTGATGGCCACTTAGTTATTTTTGCAGGGTAGATCAGAATTGATATGGGGTCTGTACAGAATCTAGGATGTAGCAGACTCTGAAAGAATGGCTTGGGAAATTGAAAATTCTGTTGTGTAATTTCCCTCTGAAAGAATCCACTTAAATCCAAGAATTGAGAGGGTTTTGCTGCAGTTAGGTTAACAGTTACTCAGGAAAAGTTAGAGTATTAAATACTTAGTCTAATGCCTGAGTAACTAGCAATTTACTGCTTAAAACTCCTTTCTAACCTGTCCCTATAGTTTATCAGAGACCCCTTCAACTATAGTTTAACTGTACCTCCCCAGACTCGACTAAAAACACCTCTCTCTTCAGGGACCCAGCACCTCACCTTGGCACCAGAGCCAATACTATGGCTCCTTCTGGGACCTGACAGCAATCCTCCTTGTTACTGGATGTCACCATCCACTCCACCCAGGAGCTCACACCCCACCGACCCCCACCTCCTGGGACATGAAATCACTCTTACTCGCTGGGACACAATACATCCCTCTCTCCCCAGATCCTATATCCACCCAATCCACCCCATGATCTCAATCCTAGCCCTGTCTCCCCAGGAACCTGAACCACTCCTTTATGACACAACTCTTTCTGTGGGATCCAATGATCTCCTCACCTCTCCTCCCGATACCTCCCCCTCCCTTGGGACCCCACAACACATGTCCCTTTTATCCCAGGACCCGAATACCCCCTCTTAGCCCAAAACCCAAACGCTCTCTGTGCATGGGACATGCCAGCCCTTGGCCCTCACAGGACTTATCACCTCTCCAGGATCGGATACCACACTCCTCCCATGGAAATCTCCTTCTTCCATATGGAGCTGAAAACCCGTGTCCGCCTGGCACCCAGCACCTAAGACTGCCTGAGAACTGCCCTTGCCCGCTCTACCTCTTCCATTCCTGAGACCCAACACCACCTCATGCCCAAGATCTCTCTCTCACCCCTGGAGACCCAACCCCCAGGATCGGCAACTTGCTCCACTTCCCTGATCTGGAACTCGGAAGCCACCTTTCCCACCACGATCTGCGCATCTTACCCTGGACCTAACCACCCTTACCTGCCTTGGGGCACGATACCTGCCATGCAAATTGGGAACTGGCAACTCCCATCTCTGCTCGAGATCGAGCAAAGCCCCTGTGCAGGGGCATGGGAACCCAGATTGTAGCTTCAGGGTGCAGGGCCTGGAGTGTAGGGAGGTTCCCCCCCCCCCCTCCAAAACCCCCCACAGGATTTGACACCATCCCATGACCTGAAATCACTGCCTATTCCCCCACTAGGATGCGAAATCCCCTCTGCATCCATTACTTGATACCACTGCCCTCCCCTGCAACTGGACTCAACACCCCATCCCCCTGCTGACCCAAGACCCGACTCTGCTGGCAACCCACCAGCCCCAAGATATCCCACACGATCTGACGTACACTAAGCATTCCATTGCTTACCTGGTCCCCTTCCTACCTAGTGTTCGCGTACCCTGTTTACCCAGCAACCTACCCTTCTGGTACCCTAACCCTCACACTTACCTAGTGGACTTACCTATTCACGTGAGGTGTAACAGTGACAGTATATGATGCTGGAAACCTAAAGTGCAGAATACAGCTACTGACTGATGTGGGAAAATACAAGGTCTGGTTTTCCTTTTCCCTGACCATCCTGCACAGAGGGGATCTGGCAGAATATTGAGGACAAGAGCTGAGACCTCCATCAGGAATGTTGGAGGGTGGGTGAAGGTGATGGGTTGGAGGGGAGGGTGGAGCGGGATAGGTGGGAAGGAAGATGGACAGTTGGACAGGTCAAGAGGGCGGTGCCGAGTTGGAGGGGTGGATCTGGGATGAGGTGGGGAGAGGGGAAATGAGCAAACTGGTGAAATCCACATTGATGCCCTGGGGTTAGAGGGTCCTAATGCAGAAGATGAGGTGTTCTTCCTCCAGGCCACCTGACATTGTTAAACTGGAAAGGATGCAAAAACAATATATAAGGATGTTACCGAGACGGGATGGTTTGAGTTGTAAGAAAAGGCTGGAAATGCAGGAAAATTGGATTTGTTTGGTTTAGGATACATGGCCAATGGCTCCATGACATATTGCATGTTCCACATGTCTGAAGGAGCCCTTTCTTATTGTGAAGAAGAAGGAGCAAAATATTCTGAGTGTGATTGCATTTCCTTGGAGAATCTAATCCTACGCTTCAATATCGGACAGAAGAAGAATTGGCCACCAATAAAACGTCTGCAATGACCACAGATTCTTAAATAAGTGAACACGACATCAAGCTACAGGAGAGGGAATGTGCACTCAGAGTTTAGATTGGATTAATTCTCCATCAGGTGAATGGATGCTTAGGTCAGGGTCTTCAAGACATACACATCAGACACAAATAGGGATCAAATAGCCATGCTTGTGGGGAATTGAGATTTTCCCCAAATTAATAGCTGGAGATTGGGCTCATTGTCCAAATATCAGGCTCTCGAAGCTAGAGGAGCAATATGAGACAATTCCAATCGAGCTCCAACAGGCTGTATTAGGTCATAGAACATAGAACAGTACAGCACAGTATAGACCCTTCAGCCCTTGATGTTGTGCCAGCCTTTTATCCTACTCTAAGATCAAACAAATGGGTTATTTATAAATCTATTGCTGAGGTGGAACCCAAGTAGCTGAGGCCGCCCTCGCTCCTCCTCAGCCCCAATACTGCACTCAGCACTGTTGTACAATCGCTTCCTTTCTGACACTTCCAATCTTCTGCTTCTGGAGCTGTGTTCTCAGCAACTTGGAGCTTCTCCTTTTCTGCCCTGACTGTTTCAGAGACCGTTAAATAATGGCCCCTCTCTTGTAATAAACTTTGTGTCTGGGCACCTCCTTCTGTAAAACTCAAGTCAGCTAAAACCTTGGCAATTATCTCCCGGAGACTGTGCTGGTCGTTTAGCTAAGATCATATGCTTACTTGGAAATGCTGCCTTTAGTTCACTGTTCGAAATTGCTTTCTCGCTTTTTCCAAAAAGAAGACAAATTAGGTCTTCACAAAGCTGTAAACTAAATTCTATTTTCCTCCACCCTAGAACATGAGCTGTCCAATTGTAATAACACAGGAGCCTTCATCATACTATCATTGTATTTATTGTATTTACTGATTAATTAATATTACTGTTGTCAATGTTGTCTACATATGTATTAGATATTGAATTGAACCACATAAGCTACTGTGACTTTTGTGAAGATAATGTGAGTGTATTTAAGTTAGTTGGATTTTCAGTAATATGTCAGCAACATATGTGACCTTGGAGTAGTATCAAAACTAAATAACTATAACCCCATCCTATCCTAACACCGATACCAACATACACTTCCCAGCAAGGCATAAATCGAAGCCAGTGTAAAGTCAGAGGGGAGGAAAACTTCTGAATCTAGGACGGAGAATGTGGAATATACCAGAACTGTGTGGGGCATTGTGTCTGATCTTCCCTCTGTGTATCTCAGAATACTGGGTTAACCCAGTGCAGAACAGAGTTTTTGTCCATCGTTCTAATCTGGTTCTCAACATGAGAAACCTTAAATCAGAGACTGAACTTGTTGTAATCTATTTTCTGTGTTCAGTCTTTCTGTGCTTGTGTCTGTTTGTGTCAGTGTGTACACACACGCCCCTGCATATGGCTGAGTATTTTATGATTCATTCATTTGGGGGCAAATAAGTAAGAATAAATAACCTCCTCTATTTTTAAACTCTCAAAAGCTTGAGACTGAATTATTTAATTAGAAAACGCACACCTCCTCCCATACAAAATGTACCAATTACAGGCGCGGTGGCTCAATGGTTAGCACTGCTGAATCACAGCACCAGGGCCCCAAGTTTGATTCCAGCCTCGGGCGACTGTCTGTGTGGAGTTTGCACATTCTCCCTGTGTCTGCGTGGTTTTCACCGGGTGCTCAGGTTTCCTCCCACAATCAAAAATGTGCAGGTCTGGTGAATTGGCCATGCTAAATTGCCCATAGTGCTTGGTGCATTTAGTCAGAGGGAAATGGGTCTGGGAGGGTTGCTCTTTGGAGGGTCGGTGTGGACTGGTTGGGCCAAAGGACCTGTTTCCACACTGTAGGGAATCTAATCTAATTCTGGCTGTGGCGTGAACAATGGTTTTACCAACTGAGGAATCGGTCAGCTGCCCAAATACCTTGATGTAAAAACAGATGAGGGATTTTGTTGCTTTTGTTTTAATACTTGGGAACCTAATTATTTCAAACTGAGGAAGGCATAACCTCAGTCCCTGAGATTGTTCCTTTTCTAGGATTTATTAGGATTTACAATAAAGCAACAATGATATTATGGTCCACTGATCAGATTGCTCTCATATTATTGCATGAGAGATACCATAAAGTATTGTGGCATTGACATTTGATAAAGTAATTTTACTTTGTAATAACTACCATCCTTATCAGTCATTCTGATTGTTATTGATTTAGAAATACTTTTTTTTTCTAAAATAATGCAAAATCCTTTTGACACTGAGTGACTTGTAATAAATTGTATTTGTTTAACAATAATCACATGCGATGTGGAGCAAATGGCTCAGATTGCTTCTGTGATATTCATGAAACAATAACTGCAATATTTGGCTGACACACAGTAATAACAAGCTGAAAATAGATACTGGTGGCGACAGGCAAGATTACATCGGCAAGATTGTTATTAAAATGTCCAGACAGTGGGTGTTCCAGGGGTCATTTGGCCTCATTGCTGGGCTGCCTAACATGGTTATGTTTGCATCCAGATGTCCCTGGAGAGGGAGCATGGGGTCCACTGATCAGGAAAAATGCCCAGTGGGATCTGGGCCCTGTGGTACCCCACTAAGCACTACCTGCCACTCAAAGACCCATTTATCCCTAGGTTTTGTTTCCTGATTCAGGGCTTTTGCCTGATACATTGATTTTACTGCTCCTCGGATGCTGCCTGACCTGCTGTGCTTTTCCAGCACCACTCAGATCTAGACTTTGTTTCCTGTCTGCCAAGCAGTTCTGTATCAGTGCACTGTCCTCAGTCCCATGCACCACATTAATGCAGGATGTATTATTAGCAAATTTTAATTAAAGTCATTCAGTTCCTTTAGTGTTTTGATTTGTTTTTGTTTCATTTCTTTTCATGACAGTTGATCAAGGGTATTCCTTACCATTTGAGGTCACGATAGGTGGGTAGGCAGGGGATCCAGTTCAATTAGAGCAAAATACTTCCCTTGCTGATGATGGCAATGTGTTGTAGCACAGCTGCACTCAGGGTTATTCGATATCCATCTCTCACCTCCCTCTTCCTCACAATAGTGCAGCACATCTTCAGGACTTGGGGTGAATGGATGCTCACTGCCGGACTTGACGGGATCTTGGATGCTCTGAGGTCACACATAAGAAATTTACATAAAAATTAGACTGCATGGGGTTGGCAGCAGTCTACTGACGGGGTTGGGTGGTGATGTACTGACAGGATGGTTGGTGATGTACTGATGGGGTTTGGTGGTGATGTACTGACGGGGATGGCTGGTGATGTACTGACGGGGTTGGCTGGTGATGTACTGACGAGGGTGGGTGGGGGGGTGGGCGGTGATGTACTGACGGGGTTGGCGGTGATGTACTGATGGGGGTGGGCGGTGATGTACTGACGGGGTTGGCGGTGATGTACTGATGGGGGTGGGCGGTGATGTACTGACGGGGTTGGCGGTGATGTACTGACGGGGTTGGCGGTGATGTACTGATGGTGTTGGGCGGTGATGTACTGACGGGGTTGGCGGTGATGTACTGATGGTGTTGGGCGGTGATGTACTGACGGGGTTGGCGGTGATGTACTGATGGTGTTGGGCGGTGATGTACTGACGGGGTTGGCGGTGATGTACTGATGGTGTTGGGCGGTGATGTACTGACGGGGTTGGCGGTGATGTACTGATGGTGTTGGGCGGTGATGTACTGACGGGGTTGGCGGTGATGTACCGACGTTGTTGGGCGGTGATGTACTGACAGGGTTGGCGGTGGTGTACTGACAGTGTTGGCGGTGATGTACCGACTGTGTTGGCGGTGATGTACCGACTGTGTTGGCGGTGATGTACTGACGGTGTTGGCGGTGATGTACTGACGGTGTTGGCGGTGATGTACTGACGGGGTTGGCGGTGATGTACTGATGGTGTTGGGCGGTGATGTACTGACGGGGTTGGCGGTGATGTACCGACGTTGTTGGGCGGTGATGTACTGACAGGGTTGGTGGTAATGTACTGACGTGTTGGCGGTGATGTACTGACGGTGTTGGCGGTGATGTACTGACGTGTTGGCGGTGATGTACTGATGGTGTTGGTGGTGATGTATTGACAGGGTTGGGCGGTAATGTACTGACGGTGTTGGTGGTGATGTAGTGACGGTGTTGGTGGTGATGTACTGATGGGATTGGGCGGTGATGTACCGACGGGGTTGGGAGATGATGTACCGACGGGGTTGGGCGGTGATGTACCGACGGGGTTGGGCGGTGATGTACCGACAGGGTTCGGCGGTGATGTACCGACAGGGGTGGGCAGTGATGTACCGACGGGGTGGGCTGTGATGTACCGACAGGGTTGGGCGGTGATGTACCGACGCGGTTGGTGGTGATGTACTGACGGGGGTGGGCGGTGATGTACTGACGGGGGTAGGCGGTTATGTACCGACGGGGTTGGGCAGTGATGTACCGACGGGGTTGGCGGTGATGTACCGACAGGGTTCGGCAGTGATGTACCGACGGGGTGGGCGGTGATGTACTGACGGAGTTGGGCAGTGATGTACTGATGGGGTTGGGAGGTGATGTACCGACGGGGTTGGGCGGTGATGTACCGACGGGGTTTGGCGGTGATGTACCGATGGGGTAGGCGGTGATGTACTGACAGGGTTTGGCGGGGATGTACTGACGGGGTTGGGAGGTGATGTACCGACAGGGTTGGGCGGTGATGTACCGACGGGGTTTGGCGGTGATGTACCGACGGGGTAGGCGGTGATGTACCGACGGGGTTCGGCAGTGATGTACTGACGGGGTTGGGCGGTGATGTACCGACGGGGTTGGGCGGTATGTACTGACAGGGTTGGGCGGGGATGGACTGACGGGGTTGGCGGTGATGTACCAACGGGGTTTGGCGGTATGTACTGACGGGTTTGGCGGGGATGGACTGACGGGGTTGGCGGTGATGTACCGACGGAGTGGGCGGTGATGTACTGACGGGGTTGGGCGGTGATGTACCGACGGGGTTGGCGGTAATGTACCGACGGGGGTGGGCAGTGATGTACTGACGGGGGTAGGCGGTTATGTACCGACGGGGTTAGGCAGTGATGTACCGACGGGGTTGGCGGTGATGTACTGACAGGATTCGGCGGTGATGTACGGACGAGGTGGGCGGTGATGTACTGACGGGGTTGGGCGGTGATGTACCGACGGGGTTGGGCGGTGGATGTACTGACGGGGTTGGCGGTGATGTACTGATGGGGGTGGGCGGTGATGTACTGACGGGGTTGGCGGTGATGTACTGATGGGGGTGGGCGGTGATGTACTGACGGGGTTGGCGGTGATGTACTGACGGGGTTGGCGGTGATGTACTGATGGGGGTGGGCGGTGATGTACTGACGGGGTTGGCGGTGATGTACTGATGGGGGTGGGCGGTGATGTACTGACGGGGTTGGCGGTGATGTACTGATGGGGGTGGGCGGTGATGTACTGACGGGGTTGGCGGTGATGTACTGATGGGGGTGGGCGGTGATGTACTGACGGGGTTGGCGGTGATGTACTGATGGGGGTGGGCGGTGATGTACTGACGGGGTTGGCGGTGATGTACTGATGGGGGTGGGCGGTGATGTACTGACGGGGTTGGCGGTGATGTACTGACGGGGTTGGCGGTGATGTACTGATGGTGTTGGGCGGTGATGTACTGACGGGGTTGGCGGTGATGTACCGACGTTGTTGGGCGGTGATGTACTGACAGGGTTGGTGGTAATGTACTGACGTGTTGGCGGTGATGTACTGACGGTGTTGGCGGTGATGTACTGACGGGGTTGGCGGTGATGTACTGATGGGGGTGGGCGGTGATGTACTGACGGGGTTGGCGGTGATGTACTGATGGGGGTGGGCGGTGATGTACTGACGGGGTTGGCGGTGATGTACTGATGGGGGTGGGCGGTGATGTACTGACGGGGTTGGCGGTGATGTACTGATGGGGGTGGGCGGTGATGTACTGACGGGGTTGGCGGTGATGTACTGATGGGGGTGGGCGGTGATGTACTGACGGGGTTGGCGGTGATGTACTGATGGGGGTGGGCGGTGATGTACTGACGGGGTTGGCGGTGATGTACTGACGGGGTTGGCGGTGATGTACTGATGGAGGTGGGCGGTGATGTACTGACGGGGTTGGGCGGTGATGTACTGACGTGGGTGGGCAGTGGTGTACTGACGGAGTTGGCAGTGATGTACCGACGGGGTTGGCAGTGATGTATTGACTTGGATTGGGAATTGATGGTGGACAAGTGACAGAGTAGGAATAAACAGCGTACAGCAGGGAGCAATCCTTGGAACCTGCCTAACAGTAAGATATATTCATACTTTAACTGAGACTACCAAAGTAATATCTCCAAGTTGGGAGCTGAGACAAAGCTGGGCGGGGAGGGTGACCTGTGAGGAGGATGTAGTGATGGTCTTTCACTGTGATCTCCACAAGTTGAGTGAATGGGTGAACGGGTGGCAGGTGAAGCAGGATGTGGGTAAGTATCAGATTGGGGAGAAAGTGAGGTCTGCAGATGCTGGAGATCAGAGCTGAAAATGTGTTGCTGGAAAAGCGCAGCAGGTCAGGCAGCATCCAGGGAACAGGAGATTCGACGCTCCGGGCATAAGCCCTTCTTCAGGAATAAGTATCAGATTATCCACTTCAGTCGCAAAATCAGAAATCAAAACCACAGTTTATTGTCTCAATGATGATAGATTGGGAAAGGGAGAGGTGCAACAAGACCTGGGTGTCCTTGTCTGTCTGTCGGCATGCAGGTGGACCCGGCGGTGAACAAGGCAAATGGTGTGTTGGTTTTCAAAGCGAGGAAATTCACGTACAGGAGCCAGAATCGAGAGTGTGGTGCTGGAAGAGCACAGCTGGTCAGGCAGTATCCGAGGAGCAGGAGAATCGACATTATCGGCAAAAGTCCTTCATCAGGATTGAGGCTGGGAGCCTAGGGGGTGGGGAAGTAAATGGGAGTGGGGTGAGGCTGGGGGGGAAGATGGCTGAGAGTGCAATAGGTGCTACTCAGCTACCTTCCCCCCAGCCCCACCCTCCTCCCATTTATCTCTCCATCCCCTTGGCTCACAAGCGCTTTTGCCTGAAACATCGACTCTCCTGCTCCTTGGATGCTGCCTGACCTGCTGTGCTTTTCCAGCGCCACACTCTCAACTCTGACCTCCAGCATCTGCAGTCCTCACTTTCTCCACAGGAGCAAGAATGTACAAGGTCTTGGTGAGACCACACCTGGAGAATAGTGTTCAGTTTTGGCTACCTTATCGGAGGGAGGATGTTCTGGCTCTGGGTGGAGAGCAACAAAGGTTTCCCAGGCTGAGTCCTTGATTGGTAGGATTGAAATATGAAGAAAGACTGAATCCATTAGGACCATATTCACTGGTTTAGAAGAATCAGGAGAGGGATCCCTTTGATATCTATAAAATTCTAGTAGAACTAGACAGGATAAATGCAGGAAGAATGTTCCTGATGACTGGGGTGTCCAGAACCAAATGTAAAAGTCTAAGGATTCAGGATAGGCCATTTTGGATTGAGATGAGGAGGAGTTTCCCCCAGAGAGTGGTGAGTCCATGGAACTCTCAGCCACAGAAAGCCTTTGAGACCCAAATGTTGAATGTTTTCAAGAAGAGCTTTTGAGTCTAAAGGGATCAAAAGGTATGGGGAGAGAATGGGACCTGAGTCCTGAGATGGATGATCAACCATGACATGATGGAGCTAGATGAAAGAGTCAAATGATCTCCTCTGTCTCCTATTGTCTACACTTCTCTAACCTCAGCCTCATTGTAATTCCCCAAACTCAGAGCTGCTGAGACTATTTATATTACACCCTACACTACCCTGGACCCGTTTCTGGAGTGGAATAAATCAGGTTACTCAACCGAGTGGAGATTGAATTCACAGAATCCCTACAGTGTGGAAACAGGCCCTTCGGCCCAACAAGTCCACATCAACCCTCCAAAGAGCAACTCACCCAAACCCATTCCCCTGACATTTACAGCTGACTAATGCACCTAACCTATACATCCCTGAACACCATGGGCAATTTTAGCATGGCCAATTCACCTAACTTGGATTGTGGGAGGAAACCGGAGCACCCAGAGGAAACTGATGCAGACGCGGGGAGAATGTGCAAACTCCACATAGAGAGTAACCCGAGGTGGGAATCGAACCTGGGACCCTGGTGCTGTGAGGCAGCAGTGCTAACCACTGAGCTCCAGTGCCGTGGTGATTGAAGGTTGACCTTTTGATTCTGATGATTTTTGTGATTTAGCCAACGGCTAGGCAATCTCATGAGCTATCAAAGGAGCACTTCTCAGATGCCTTCCTTGCAGTTTGGTCAACTTCAGTACAATTTATAACAGTTTGCTGCCTTCTGTGCTGCCTGCTCTCTGTGCAACGAAAGGCAATCTGTATAAACAGCGCACATTTTGCTCCAACAAACAGGCCAAGGGAAGTTCCCTGGTTGATTCTGTTAGACATATTCACTGAAATGTACTGCAACAAAGGAGCCAGTCAGCCTTATGTAGCGATGTCAACTCTATGAAAGGGTGGTTGTGATTAATCTCACATCCTGCTTGTCATCTTTAACACTGCAGGGTGCTCACCTTCAAATATTTTGAAAATTAATTATGGAAATTTAATGTCCTTTTCAAATAGGGAATTCTGGGCTCTGACAGATCATGTTTCATAGAACATAGAACATAGAAAAGTACAGCACAGAACAGGCCCTTTGGCCCACAATGTTGTGCCGAGATTTACTCCTAAAATAAATTATAGTAACTTAATCTACGCACCCCTCAACTCTCAGCTATCCATGTGCATGTCCAGCAGTTGCTTAAATATCCCCAATGACTCAGCTTCCACTACCACTACTGGCAGTGCATTCCATGCATTCACAACTCGGAGCACAAACTGACTTTCTATGTGACCCTGTTATACACAGTCAAGGATGTGACTACAGTAGCTTGGTCTGTAGTGTCAGCATCGAACACACTCCCGGTTCAGTGGATTAAATTCCCACTAAATCATTATTCTGCTTCCCTGGCGATCCCTGGCATCCCCCAGCCATCCACAACTTTGACAGAAGATCAGAGGAGACCCCATGACCATACTAAAAACAGCCATTTCCACCTTTAGTTTGGATCTTCTGTTAATATTGTGAATGATAGGGATTGGGGAATCTTCTCATGTATTTTGACTGAAAAAGCACAGGTGTAACTTTTTTAAAAATTTGCTATTTACATCACTTGCCCTCGATGAAGACACCCTTGAGTAAGGAAGCAAAATAAAATGGAATTCTGCAAGAACAAAGCCAAGTTTGGTACCCATGGGAATGAACCTTGGGTTCATGTCACACTACAGGTGACCCCATTGCACTATACACACACACTCAAAGTCACTCACACTACACACGCACTCCTACAGACCCACACACTCACGCAGGCCCTCTTATTCACAAGCTCTCTCTCATACACTCACACACACATCCCCTCCACACACACCCTCTCACAGACATATATCTCTTTACACTCACTCACGTATACACCCACATGCAAAGGTTTGTGGGGTGAATTTGTACTTGCTGAATTACACTTTATTTTGCTCAAAACCTGCATGAATCTATGTAAGATTCTGTCAATCCATTTTTAAGATTAGAATCAATCTGAACATTGTGGCACAGGCAGTCTCACACAGGGCACCTCACACCTTCAATGCATTATCTGGGCCGACATGATACAAATTGTTAAAGTTCACTTGAGAATGTAACTTTTTTTTAAATGTTCTGCGATTTACATATGAAAGAACTGAAACCAACATGATCATTGTAAAAGATGAGAGACTTAACTAACAATCCAGGTCTTTTTCAATATATAATTTCAGTTGCATCACATTGTAAACTTGTGCTGTAAATGCTGTGTTTTACAATCTTATCCTCTACAGCCACCTGATGGGGAGTCACACTCCGAAAGCTAGTGCTTCCAAATAAACTTGTTGGACTATAACTTGGTGTAGTCTGATTTTTAGCTTTGTACACCCCAGTCCAACACCGGCTCCTCCAAATCTTGACTAAGATAGACTGTTCAGTGTTCAGTTAGAAATGAGTTTTTCTTTTGAGCTGATGCACTAACCAGTAGACAGAAGTAGCTCAAAGTTGCTTCCCACTGGATCATTACAATCAGTGGTGAGAGTAGGCACTCTTTCTTGGAAATTCACATTATAACTGGAAGGCTGTTAGATAAAGTGGAGAAAAAAAAATCCTATGTTTATAGAAAACCCAGGCTAGACCACATCTTGTGCACAGTTCTGTACTGTGTCGCACTTTTTTTTGTGGTAAATCACTGTTTTTTTTCCGGTTTTTGACATCTCAATTATATTGAGAATGGGTAGGAAACATCATTTGTGTGACAGTCTTGCAGTAATCAGGGGGAGTTGCTTATTGTTTCCATGATCCTCTGGAATGTAATCTGGTAATGTCCAACCATGATACAGTTATATGAACTTGCGTATTAGATATTAAAAAGTAAAGTGGGGTGGCAGGGTGGCTCAGTGGTTAGCACTGCTGCCTCACAGTGCCAGGGACCCAGGTTCGATTCCTGCCTCGGGTGACCGTCTATATAGAGTTTGCACGTTCTCCCTGTGTCTGCGTGGATTTGCTCCAGTTTCCTCCCACAGTCCAAAGATGTGCAGATCAGGTGGATTCAAGATCAGAGTGGTGCTGGAAAAGCACAGCAGGTTAGGCAGCATCCGAGGAGCAGGAAAATCGACATTTCGATCAAAAGCCCATTGTTTCTGATGAAGGGCTTTTGCCTGAATCATCAATTTTCCTGCTCCTCGGATGCTGCCTGACCTGCTGTGCTTTTCCAGCACCACTCTGATCTTGACTCTGATCTCCAGCACCTGTAGTCCTCACTTTCACCTAGGTCGGGTGGATTGGCCATGCCCGTAGTGCTTGGTGCATTAGTCAGAGGTAAATATAGGGTAGGATAGGGGAATGGGTGTGGGTGGGTGGGTTACTCTTCAGAGAGTCAATGTGGACTTGTTGGGCCGAAGGGCCTGTTTCTATACTGGAGCGAACCTAATTCAAATCAATGCCTGATTTCTTTCTGCAGTGTTCTTGCTGTGTGCTGTAATGAAATATAATCAAGAATGTTCACAAAGGATGATGATTTCAACTCTCGGTGAGAAGAAAAATCTCTCTTTTAAGCAACATCATATGAGGAAATCAGGGAAGTTTAAATCTGCAGCACCTCTAGCTGACAGGAGACATATGTAAATTAGATGCAGGACACCCTCAGAGGTACGAGAAAGCTCAGAATGAGTTGGAATTGGAGCGTTGGAGTGGTCCTTTAAAAGTACATGATTGCCAGAAGTGTTTTCCTTGCTGGATATTTTGACACTTCAAGCCTCATCAAAACTGAAGGAGTTCAGCTTTATAGATTTTCACCATTCTTGGAATCCTCGATCGTGTATAGTTATTTACCACCAACCTGTTCAGCGATGTTATGAAACACCTTCTGGAGTAGATGGGACTTGAATTCGAGCTTCCTGGTTCAGAGGTTCGGACACTACTACTGCAGCACAAGAGCCGCTCAAATTCCCTTTCATAGCGGATAATTGGAATAAAGTCAAGCAGTTCTCACTTTAAGTTGATACCAGAAGGTTTTGCTGTTGATGTTTTGTTGACTTTGGGATAATAGTAAATCAGCAGGTCTCATTAACTCAGTGATTTGGGGCATCCAGTCTTTCCAAAGGCAAGCTGCTGCTGTCATGGTAACCACAACAGTCAATATCAAAGAGAGGTTTATCATGAAAAAGGGTGGCAAAGATCACAGATGCATTCAAGTGTGCGACTGATGTTTCTTTCCCACAGAGCATCGTTTAATATAAAAATACATTTTCAATCTAATTTCTGTCACGTTTTGTTCAACACCTCCATCCACTTCCCATCAGCCTCACAGTGTCAAAATAATTCCTCTTAGTTTTAACCCATTCCCATCAGAACCTTAAAGTGAAGGAACCCATTCTTTTTGTCATCCTTTTATTTAAAAATAGAGCTACTCCCCATCAGGAATTGTACTGGAGTGTTCTGCAAGTGAAGATATTGTGTTCAGGAGTCTAGAGAAAATGTCGCTGGGACATTAAACCATTGAGAAGTTAGTTAAGGGAGACACGGTTCTTCTCTGGTGATTGGAACACCATGCCCAGTATCTTTCACCAAATACATAGTCATACTGAGTGTTCCAGGCTTCAGCAGTGTAGAGGTCAGTGCGCTAAACCACTGCTGCACCCTCCTTGTCCGCGGGTTTGGTTTTGAGGTTAGGGTTGGAGTGGCGGACTGCAAGTTGTGAGGGCGGCAGTTGGAGTAGGTGAGAGAGGTGGACAGGTTGAGGTAGTCGATGTTACGGTGGCCGTTAGGAGAGTTGCCACAGTCAGTGGGGGGGTGGGAGGGAGGAGCGCCTTGTTTGACGCACCGACCTCTACACCACTAAAGCCAGGCACCAACTCGCAGACACCTCCTCCTACTGTCCCCCCTTGGACACGACCTCACCTCCCATCACCAAACAATCATCTCCCAGACCATCCAGAACCTCATCACCTCAGGAGATCTCCGACTTCATAGTCTGGGAACCCCCACTGCCCGGTTCTACCTTCTACCGAAGATTCACACACCTGACTGACCCATGTCTCAGACTGCCCCTATCCCACTGAACTCATCTCTTCCTACCTCGACACCGTCCTGTCCCCCTTAGTCCATGAACTCCCCACCTACGTTTGGGACACCACCCATGCCCTTCACCTCCTCCAAGGGTTTCATTTCCCCAGCCCCCAACGGCTCATCCTCACCATGGACATCTAGGCCCTGTACGCATCCATGACAAAGGCCTCCAAGCCCTCAGTTTCTTCCTTTCCCGATATCCCCACCAGTACTCCTCCACCAATACCCTCATCCGCCTGGCTGAATGGGTGCTCACCCTCAACAATTTCTCCTTCTAATCCTCCCACTTCCTCCAAACCAAAGGTGTAGCCATGGGCACCTGCAGGGGACCCAGCTATGCCTGCCTGTTTGTTGGCTATGTGGAACAATCCATCTTCCACAGTTACACTGGCACCATCCTCCAACTGTTCCTCGCTACATCAATGACTGGATCGGCGCTGCCTCATGCTCCCATGAGGGAATCAAACAGTTAATCAACTTTATCAACACCTTCCACCCGGACCATCTCGGACATCTCCCTCCCCTTCCTGGACCTCTCTATTACTGTCTCCGATGAGCGACTAACCACGGACATCTGTTACAAGCCCACCGATTCCCATGGCTGCTGAGACTACACCTCCCCCCACCTTACGGCATGTTGGCTCAGCGGTTAGCACTGCTGCCTCATAGCACCAGGGTCCCAGGTTCAATTCCCCCTCGGCGACTGTCTGTGTGGAGTTTGTACATTCTCCCCGTGTCTGCATGGGTTTTCCTGCGGGTGCTCCATTTTCCTCCCACAGTCCAAAGATGTGCAGGTCAGTTGAATTGGCCATTCTAAATTGCCCATAGTGTTAGGTGCATTAGTCAGAGGGAAATGGGTCTGGGTGGGTCGGTGTGGACCTGTTGGGCCGAAGGGCTTGTTTCCACACTGTAGGGAATCTAATCTACCTCCTGTAAAACCGTCATCCCTTATTCCCAATTCCTCCGCCTGTGCCGCATCTGCTCCCAGGATGACCAATTCCACCTTAGAAAATCCCAGATAGCCTCCTTCTTCCAAGATTGCAATTTCCCTTCCAACATGGTCGATGATGCCCTCCAGCGCATCTCCTCCACTTCAGGCAGTGCCATCCTAGAACCCCACTCCTCCTAACGCAACAAGGACAGAACCCCCTCCCAGTCCTTACCTTCCACCCCAATATCCTCCACCACTTCTGCCACCTCCAAACAGACCCCACCACCAGAGACATATTTCCCTCCCCACCCCTACCAGTGCTCCAGAGAGACCATTCCCTCTGCGACCTCCTCGTCTCACATCCAACTCCCACCACCTTCCCTGCCACTGAAAGAAGTACAAAACCTGTGCCCACATCACTCCCCTTCACCTCTGTCCAAGACCCCAACAGAAATTTACCTGTACCTCCACCAATATCACCCGGTGTGGTCTCCTCTACATCGGGGAGACAGGACACCTCCTTCAGAGAACATCTCTGGGACACCTGAACCCACCAACCCCACCTACCTGTGGCTGAACACTTCAACTCCCCCTCCAACTCTGTGAAGGATATGCAGGTCCTGGGCCGCCTCCATTGTCAAACCACTACCTCCCAACGCCTAGAGGAAGAACACCTCATATTCCGCCTTGGTTCCCTGCAACCATACGGGGTCAATGTGGATTTCAACAGTTCTCTCATTTCCCCTCCCCCCACATTGTCCCAATCCCAAGCCTCCACTGCCCTCCTGACCTGTCCATCATCTTTCCCACCCATCCGCTGCACTCTCCTCTCCGACCCATCACCTTCTCCCCCACCTTCATCTATCTATTGCATTCCCAGCTACCTTCCCCCCCCCCAGCCCAGCCCCCTCCCATTTATCTCTCAGCCCCTGGCCCACAAGCCTCATTCCTGATGAAGAGCTTATGCCTGAAACATCGATTCTCGTGCTCCTCGGATGCTGCCTGACCTGCTGAGCTTTTCCAGCAACACACTTTCGATTCTGATCTCCAGCATCTGCAGTCCTCACTTTCTACTAATTACCACCTCAATCCGTTAGTTTGAGAGATCAGGGTGTTCAGAAGGTGGCAACGCAGGTCAACAGAGTGGTCAAGATGGCATACGGCATGCTTTCCTTCATTGGACAGGGTATTGATTACAACAGTTGGCTGATCATATTGTAGTTGTATAGGACTTTGGTTCAACCACATTTGGAAAACTGCGTGCAGTTCTGGTCGCCGAATTACCAAACTGGTGTGGATGCTTTGGACAGGGTGCAGAGGAGGATGTTGCCTAGTATGGAGGGCTCTAGCTCTGAGGAGAGGTTGAGTAGATCAGGATTATTTTCATTGGAAAGAAGAGGGTTGAGGGGGACCCTGATTGAGGCCTACAAAATCATGAGAGGTGTAGACAGGGTGGATAGCAAGAAGCTTTTCCCCAGAGTGGGGGACTCAATTGCTAGGGGTCACCAGTTCAAAGTGAGAGGGGAAAAGATTAGGGGAGACATACGTGGAAAGTTCTTCATGCAGAGGGTGGTGGGGGCCTGGAATGCGTTGCCAGTGGAGGTGGTAGGGGCGGCAACATTGGCGTCATTTAAGGTGTATCTAGGCAGATGTATGAATGGGCAGGGAGCAGAGGGATACAGATCCTGAGAAAATAGGTGGCAAATTTAGATAGAGGATATGGATCGGCACAGCTTGGAGGACCGAAGGGCCTGTTCCTGTGCTGTAATGTACTTTCTTCTTTGTTTTATCTGGACTAGGAGATTTCTGAATTTAGAAAATAGTCTATGTTTCTATTCTTCTGAGCAAAACACATGACCTCACATTTTCCCACATGCTATTCCATCTGCCACTTCTTTGCCCACTCCCCCAACCTGTCCAAATCCTTCTGCAACCTCCCCCCTTCCTCAATGCTACCTGTCCCTCTACCTATCTTTGTAACATCTGCAAACTTAGCCAGAATGCCCTCAGTTCCTTCATCTAGATCATTAATGTATGAAGTGAAAAGCTGTAGTCCCAATACTGAGCCTTGCGTAACACCACTTGTCACCGGCTGCCATCCTGAGAAGGACCTTTTTATCCCCATTCTCTGCTTTCGGTCAGACAGCCAGGTTTCTATCCATGTTAGTACCTTGCCTCGAACACCATGGGCTCTTACACAGCAGTCTCCTGTGTGGCAGCTTGACTTCTGGAAGTATAGACAGATAACATCTATCTTTGGTCCAACATGCTCATTACCCCATATAGAATTATAACCGATTTGTCAGGCATTACCACCCATTGATGAAACCATACTGACTTTGCCTTATTTTACTGTACACTTTCAAGTCTTCAGAAATCTCATCCTTCACAGTGGTCTCTATAATCTTATCTACGACTGAGGTCAGGCTAATTGGCCTGTCATTTCCCATCTTTTGTCTTACTCCCTTTTTAAAAGTGGGGGGGGGGGGTTACACAAGTGATTTTCAGGTCCTCTGGGACCCTCCCTGACTGCAATGATTCCTGAAAGATCACCACTCATACATTCATTATCTTTTCAGCTATCTCCCTTAGAACTCTGAGGTGTATTCCATCTGGTCCAGGTGATTTAACCACCTTTTGTCCATTCAGTTTTTCTAGTACCTTTTCCTTGGTGATGGCTGCGATAATCACTCCTGCCCCCCAACTCTCTGGAATCTTTGGGATATTACTCATGTCATCCACCGTGAAGACTGAAACAAAATACTTGTTAAGTTCCTCCTCCAATTCTTTGCTCCCCATTACTACTTCTCCAGCATCATTTTACAGTGGCCCAATGTTCACTTTTGACTCTGTTTTACCGTTTATATATCTAAAGAAACTCTTGCAATCTTCTTTCATATTACTGGCTAGCTTACCATCATATTTAATCTTCTTATTTCTGTTCTCGTTATCCTCTGTTGGTCTTTGTAGACTTCCCAATCCGCCGCTTTCCTGCTGCCCTTCATTGTATTATATGCTTTCTCTTTCTTTTATGCTGTGTCCCTGGCTACCCTTGTCAGCCATGGTTGCCTCGTCCTCCCTTTAGTATGTTTTTTTCCCTAGGGATGAGTTTTTGCTGTGCCTTCCAAATTACTCCCAAAGACTCCTGCCATTGCTGTTCCACTGCCTTTCCTGTTAGGTTTCTCTCCCAGTCAATTCTGGTCAGCTCCTCCCTCATGCCTCTGTAGTTTCCTTTATTCAACTGTAACACCGTCACCTCTGATTCCAGCTTTTCCCTCTCAAACTGCAGAGTAAATTCGATCATGTTATGGTCACTGTCTTCCTGAAGAAGGGCTTGTGCCGGAAACGTCGATTCTTCTGCTCTTTGGATGCTGCCTGACCTGCTGCACTTTTCCAGCAACACATTTTTCAGCTCTGATCTCCAGCATCTGCAGTCCTCACTTTTTCCATGGTCATTGTCTCCTCAGGGTTCCTTCACCTTAAGCTCCCTTATCAAGTCTGCCTTATTGCACAACACTAAATCCAGTATTGCCTGTTCCCTAGTTCCCTAGAAGCTGCTCCAACAAGCCATCTCATAGACATTTCACAAATCCCTTTTCTTGCAATCTACTACCAACCTGATTTTCCCAGTCCACCTGCATGTTGAAATTCCCCCATGATCAGTGTAACCTTGCCTTTCCTACACGTGTTTTCTGTCTCCTGGTGTATCTTGTGCCCCACATCCTGACGACTGTTTGGAGGCCTGTACGTAACTCCCATTACTGTTTATTTTGCCTTTGCGGTTCTTCAACTTTACCCACACAGATTCAACATCAGCGGACTCTACTTTATTTCTTACTATTGATTTAATTTCTTTTCTTACGAATGAGACAACCACACCCCCTGTGCCCACCTCCCTGTCTTTTTGATATGATGTATAACCTTGGATATGTAGCTCCCAGTTCTGCTCCCCTTGCAGCCATGTCTCTGTTATGCCCACCACATCAGACCTGCCAATTTCAATCTGTGTCACAAGCTCATTTCCCTTGTTTTGTATACTGTGTGCATTCAGATATAACATCTTCAGTTCTGTATTTACCATCCCCCTTCTCAATCTCCTTCCTTTATCCAGTGTGCTTGAAATTTGACTCCTTACAGTTTCCAAACATTCTGTCCTATTTTGTGTTCTTGAGACTTTAATAACGGCTCCTGAGTTCTCCTTTCTTTTCATTTCTTCATATTTTTCCGTACAGTTGAATCCACCCCTACAGATGTTAACCTGCTGCTTTGTTGCGCATTGGCCATTATACTTTGTGGAGTTTTACTCTTCCCTTACCCCCATATTTTCTCATTTAAAGTCCTGTTGACCACCCTATTTCCTCTTTTTGTTAGAACACAGGTCCCAGCTCACTTCAGGTGGAGACCATCCCAATGTTACTAATCCCTCCTGTTTCAATAGTGATGTCAGTGTCCCTTTTTCCTAGACTACTCTTTTAATCACGCGTTTACTTCCCTTATCAATTTGCCCAGGGGTCAGAAATTAATTGGAAATGATAATCTTTAATTTAATTCTCAGTTCCTGATAATCCCCTAAATAGGTGGCACGGTGGCTCAGTGGTTAGCACTGCTGCCTCACAGCGCCAGGGACCCGGGTTCAATTCCCACCTCAGGTGACTGTCTGTGTGGAGTTTGCACATTCTCCCCGTGTCTGTGTGAATTTCCTCCAGGTACTTTGATTTCCCCCTACAGTCCAAAGATGTGCAGGCCAGGTGAACTGGCCATGCTAAATTACCCATAGTGTTAGGTGCATTAGGCAGGGATAAATATAGGGTAGAGGAATGGGTATGGGTGGGTTACTCTTCGGAGGGTTGGTGTGGACTTGTTGGGCCTGTAGGGAATCTAATATAGCTGAAAATGTGTTGTTGGAAAAGTGCAGCAGGTCAGGCAGCATCCAAGGAACAGGAGAATCGACGTTTCGGGCATAAGCCTTAGGGCTTCCTGAAGAAGGGCTTATGCCCGAAATGCCGATTCTCCTGTTCCTTGGATGCTGCCTGACCTGCTGCGCTTTTCCAGCAACACATTTTCAGCTCTGATCTCCAGCATCTGCAGCCCTCACTTTCTCCTCGGGAATCTAATATAAACAGGTTCTCTCTTATCTCGCCTGTCCTGTTTGTCTCAATGTGGACCACAACAACTGGGTCCGCCCCCTCCCTCTCCAATATCCTTTCAAGTCAGTCAGAGGTACCTCTCACCCTGGCACTGGGCAGGCAACATACCCTGTGGGACTCTCACTCCTGCTTAAAAAGGGTGCTATCTATTCCCCTAATTATAGAATCCCCTACAACTATCACTTGTGGTTTTCTCCCCCTCTCTTGAATGACCTCCTGTATCACAATGCCATGGTCAGCTCTATAGGGAGGGAGAGACTTAAGCAATCTCTCCTAACTGCAGTAGGTTAACAGGTTGAGTAGAAAAATTAAAACGCAAGTGAATTGTACATTTGCAGCTGATTGATTCAGCTTTGTTTTGTCTTTTTTACACTTGCTTCAGCCTTTTACTGTGGCTGTTCACCTATCTTCTCAACTTCAAAGGAATATGAACTGCATTATAAAAAGAATCGCACTGAATAATTCCAACCTGGATCTTTTATGCAGCTGCCTGCTCTGTTGCAACCATTTAGACTGATACTTTTAAGACTTAATTCACAAAGGAATTGAAAATACAAAAGTACTCAGTAGTTTTGAAACATGCTCGTTTTTTTAAATTGCTTGAAGTCAACCAAAACTTACATGCAGAGGGAAAACCTGTCAGAGCAGCGAAATCCTTTTGCAAAAGGAGTGTGAAGAGCTGAATTGAAATTCAGAACCACTTGTTCTCAGTGAGCATTTCAGACGTGTTACTGTTCTGTGAAAGCCAATTACTGTCGCAATGATTGGATAGATTTATTAGGAACTTTACTCCATTGTTTGAAGTTGCAAAGGTAGGAGATAATCAAATCAGTGGCATTGTCTTCAAAACTGGAACTAACCCAACCTCTACAATTCTACTGCTCAAGAGGATATGAAATTAGATTAGATGCAATCACTTATATCATGAAAACCTTGGTTTAAATAAGAAGCAGTATTAGCATCTTGATGTTATGGGATAAAGCTGATCAAAGATTTAGTTGAACATAATGATTTCTTTACTGCTGTGATGGAAGTACTGTTGTCACCCAGGGAGGACGCTGATCTAAATTATACAATTGGGATTTGGGGATACTAGAGACTTGCTGAAACTGTGTTGCATATTTCATTCAATTCTGTTTTGGCGAAGGAGCCATTTCTCGTCCATTTCTCTGAGCATAGACAAATTAGGAGTAGTTTAGGATAGAAGCACATGGGATCAGATTTTATGTCTCTAATGACTGCTTCTTGGTTCTCAGAGACAGAGAAAATGGAAGGAGGAATAGGCCATTCAGCCCTTCCAATCTGCTGCACCATTCAATATAATCATTGTGGATTGTCCAACTCAGTACCCTGTTTCTGCTGTCTTCCCATACCCTTTGGTCTCTTTGGCCCTAAGAACTATATCTAGCTCCTTCTCAAAAACATTCAACGTTTTAGCCTCAACCACTTTCTCTGCTGCCTGAAGTTGTTATTTGGCCCCTGTATCTCTCCGCTGATCAATTTGTATCTTTCTAAAAAAAAACCTCGATTATCCGGCAATCGATTGTCTGAATTTCAGATTATCCGGCAAGACCGCAAAATCCCGACGCTTGGCTAAACTATGAATTGCCGCATTCAATTATCCGGCATTCGATTAACCGCATGAAATACTCCCTGCCCCGTGTCCTTCGGATAATCGAGATTCCTCTGTAAATAGTTAATCCAGGTCTCTCCCCTTTGAGTCGGCAGTTTGCTGGATCATGGTGAGCAGAATGCTAAAGGCTCAGGGGGCACTGTTTCTAAGATGAAATGCAACTCGGAGGCAGCATCTGCCCTTTAAGGTGAAAATAAAAGATCATGGATCGAATTTTACAGGAAATCAGCTTTAGAGTTATTTTTTGTCGAGTTCCATGGAGGGTTTCTGTCTCTGAGGCCTAGCAGGTTGTTTTGCACTATCGTTCCAAACTTGCTTTGTTAACCAGCCACCACGGCACACCACCCCGCCTTGTCTGATGCACCCTCTGTAGACAGATGTACTCACCGCTGTCAGAAGATCCAAGGACCCCCTGGCTCCATCTTTAAAAGGCCTTTTGTCCATCCACTCAGTCTGGAGCTGCCCAGCAATGTTCAAGGCAATTGTCTCAGACATGACAGACAAGGGCAAATCAATGCACTGCTTTGTGGTCAGCAGCCTGTAACCAGGATCACTGTGGGACAACATGGCATCAGAGTCAGCCAGTCTGCCCCAAAGTCGCTACCCACTGGTTCATTTATGAAAGGACAGGTCTTCTTCTTTATTTTTGGAGGTTTTCTTTTGGAAAAGAATATGATGGGACCAGTACCTATTTCCCAGGATGCTAAGTTGTAATTCCATTAACATCAAATTTGGGGTGACAATCTAACAAGTTTCTGAAGGATTTCCTCTTTCATCATGTTCTGTATTCCATGCAGCATTTCGTGAAACCCATCCCAACCTATAAAGGTATCCTCAAGAGTATACTTGTTGCTCCATTAAATTTAAAGGTTTTATTGTATGTAACCAGATTTAAGTGCCACCTTCTGGATTTCTTTAAGAGCTCAGCATGGTGGAACTTTCATTCCATGTTTGCAAAACTACTGGCATCACCTCAAGAACATTGTGTTAAATTTATGTCCTGCCAAAAATGCCCATTGAATGTTTGCTCAGTGTGTTTTGAACCCAGTAGTTATGCATTGGTGTCTAATATGAAAAAGTGTTAATTTTAATGCTTGTCCCCATTGACACACCTCCATGCCAGAAATCATCCAGGACAAATCTGTAGCTGCAATGCCACAATTGTATGTGTTTGCTTTTGGTACACGTGTTACATTTATCATTGGTGAAGTTACACAATTGAAACCCAGATGGGAATGTAGAGTTGTAGCTCCTTATTCATTAATTATAACTAAATGATAATTCAATTGGGATTGTTCACTAATTACAAATTAGGCAGAGACAAATAAAATGAACTGGAGGTGACAAGAAAAAGACACCAAGTGCTGCTCTGTCAACGTTTGAATGGAAGTGAAAAAGTTCAGTGAGTCATTTTGAACTCCACGTTAAATCTGTTTCACTTTCCACAAATGCTGTAGAGTTTCTCCGCCACTTTCTGTTTTTATTTCCATTTTTCGGTATCTGCAGTACTTTAGTTTGATACCGGATAACTGTATGCAGTTTGGCCTTCTCTCTTGAGGAAGGATGTAACTGCATTGGAGGCAGCTCAGAGGAGAACTAGATTAATTCCAGAGATGAAAGGCTTATTTTATGAGGAAAGATGAGCAGTTTAGCCCAATACATGCTAACGTTTCGAAGGATGGGAGGAAACGTATTTGAGGAATATCAGATGCTAAAAGAGATTAATAAGGCAGATATTTCCACTTAGAGTCATAGAGATGTACAGCATGGAAACAGACTCTTCGGTCCAACCTGTCCATGCCGACCAGATATCCCAACCCAATCTAGTCCCACCTGCCAGCACCCGGCCTATATCTCTCCAAATCCTTCCTATTCATATACCCATCCAGATGCCTCTTAAATGTTGCAATTGTACCAGCCACCACCACTTCCTCTGGCAGCTCATACCATACACGTACCACCCTCTGTGTGAAAAAGTTGCCCCTTAGGTCTCTTTTATATCTTTCCCCTCTCACCCTAAACCTATGCCCTCTAGTTCTGGACTCCCCGACCCTATCCATGCCCCTCATAATTTTGTAAACTTCTGTAAGGTCACCCATCGGCCTCTGATGCTCCATGGAAAACAGCCCTAGCCTGTTCAGCCTCTCCCTATAGCTCAAATCCTCCAACTGTGGCAGCATCCTTGTAAATCTTTTCTGAACCCTTTCAAGTTTCACAACATCTTTCCGATCAGAAGGAGACCAGAATTGCATGCAATATTCCAACAGGGGCCTAACCAATGTCCTGTACAGTTGCAACATGATCTCCAAACTCCTGTACTCAATACTCTGACAAATATACGAGGCTAAGAGGCAGATTTAAAACTGAGATGAAGAAGAAGTATTTCTCTCAAATGTCAATAAATCTGTGGAACTCAGTCCCGTGGAGAATGGTGAATGCCGGGACACTGAATACATTTGAGGAGGAAATAGATGAATCTTTAATTGGTAATGGTTGAAGGCTCATGGGGAAACTGGAGTTGAGGCTGAGATGAGATCAGCCATGGTCAAATAGAATGGCAGAGCAGGCTCAAGGGGCCAAATTGCCTATTCCTGCTCCTAGTTCTTTTGTTTATCTGAATGGAAGTGAATAGTTCAGGCATATAACCCTTCAGAAATTGAAAAGAAAATTGCAGATGAGCAGAATTTAAAAGGAATAGAACAAAGGTAAAGGAGAGGAAACACGAGCATTACAAAATGACCTGTAAAGAGCTTAACCGTCCATGGAAATATTAATCAGGAGGGCTATGCAAGTGTTTTTTTAAATTCACTCATGTGGAGTGGGTGTAGCTGGCTGGCCAGCATTTATTGCCTCTCCCCATTTGCCCCTGAGAAGGTGGTGGTGAGCTGCCTTCTTGAACCACTGCAGTCCACTTACTATGGGTTGACCCACAATGTGCTTAGGGACGGTTTTGATTCAGCAGTACTGAAGGAATGAGAAACTATTTTTCCAAGTCTCTGGGTGATGTGTGGCTTCGAGGAGAACTTTAAGTTGGTGGTGTTCCCATGTATTTGCTGCCCTTGACCTTCTAGTTGGAAGTGGTCATGGGTTTAGAAGGTGCTGTCTGAGGATCTTTGGTGAACTTCTGTAGTGCATCTTGTAGGTGGTACACACTGCTGCTAATGAGCATCGATGGTGGAGGAAGTGGATGCTTGTGGATGTGGTGCCAATCAAGTGGGCTGCCTTATCCTGATTGGTGCCAAGCTTCTTCTTTGTTGTCGGAGCTGCACCCATTCAGGTGTGTGGGGAGTATTCCATCACACTTCTGTCTTGTAGATGGTGGACAGGCTTTGGGGAGTGAGCAGGTGAGTTACTTGCCACAGTGTTCCCATCCTCTGACCAGCTCTTATACCCAGTGTATTTATTTGGAGAGTCCAATTGAGTTTCTGGTCAATGATAACCCCCAGGATGTTGATAGTGGGGGAATCAGTGACAGCAACACCATTGAATGTGGTTAAATCATCTCTTATTGGAGTGGTCATTGCCTGGCATTTGTGTGGCACGAGTGTTACTTGCGACTTGTCAGCCTAAGCCTGGATATTGTTCAGATCTTGTAGCATTATTCAATATCTGAGGAGTCGCAAATGGGGCTGAACATTGTGCAAAGATCAGCGACTGTCCCCACTTCTAACCTTACAGTGGAGGGAAGGCCGTTGATGAAACAGCTGAATTTGATTGGATCGAGGATACCACCCTGAGCAACTCCTGCAGAGATGTCTTGGAGCTGAGATGACTCACCTTGACCAATCACAACCATCTCTCTATCTTAAAACAAGATATACAAGATGTTACTGGGACTCAAGGGTCTGAGTCATAAGGAGAGACTGGATAAGCTTTTTTTCACTGGAGCGTAGGGGGTTCCCTCGATCTTTTCCCTAGGATTGGAGAGATCAAAAGTAGGGACATAATTTTAAGGTGAGAGGAGAAAGATAGTGGATTGTGTGTGGGATGAACTGCCAGAGGAAGTGGTAGATGCAAATACAGTTACAACATTTAAAAGACATTTGAACAGGTACATGAATGGGAAAGGTTTAAAGAGATATGGGCCAAACACAGGCAAATGGGGCTAGTTTAGTTTGGGAAACTTAGGTGGCATGAATGAGTTGGACTGAGGGTCTGTTTCCATGCTGTATGACGGTGATTCTGAGTATGATTGAACACAGTTTCCATCTTTTTTCTTCAGAACCCTGTTGTAACAGTGGGCCTCACAGACAAGTATTCCACGAGGTTCTTGCAAAGATTTGTAGCTCAGGTTGTGGATGTGGTTGATGGTTAGCTCGCTGAGCTGGAGGGTCATCATGCAAACGTTTCTACTTGGAGAATCTTGATTGCTCTTAGCTGGGAACATTCCTGAAGAAGGGCCTGTGCCCGAAACGTCGAATCTCCTGTTCCCTGGATGCTGCCTGACCTGCTGTGCTGTTCCAGCAATAAAGTTTCAACTTTGATCTCCAGCATCTGCAGACCTCACTTTCTCCTCTTAGCTGGGAACAGGCAGCTTGCAGCATTTCACCACGAGTTTTCTCCTTTGGTCTGGCAAAGCATGCTGCTAAAATGTGGTCAGGTAGTTTCCTCACAACTGATTATCGTTAACAACACTTTGTATCTCATTTCAGCCTTCAGTGCTCCCAGGTTTAAGTGTGTCCCCAAGCCTCACTGTAAGTGCTGTAGGTGGTCATGCAATATTATCTTGCCGTTTCATGTGCTGCCTACTCTGTTGAGGACTGCAGATGCTGGAGATCAGAGTCTAGATTAGAGTGGTGCTGGAAATGGGGCTGAACATTTTGCAAAGATCAGCGACTGTCCCCACTGGTCGCATCCGAGAAGCAGGAAAATCGACATTTCGGGCAAAAGCCCTTCATCAGGGCTTTTCCTGTCTACTCTGTTGACCAAGCCCTTGGGACAAAGTGAGAAACCAAAAGTGCTGGAGAAACTTAGCAGGGTTGGCAGCATTTGTGGAGAGAGAAGCAGACTTATATTTTATGCCTTTCATCAGAATTGAAAGCAGCTAGGACCTGGTGGTATTTGTGCTGATGGCGGAAAGGTTTGGGTTTGAGGGTGGTTCCTGATGAAGGGTCCTGCCCGAAATGTCGATTCTCCTGCTCCTCCAATGCTGCATGTCCTGCTGTGTTTTTCCAGCACCACGCACTCTCTAGCTGCAGACAGTGCCTAGTGAGAGAAGGAAGAGGAGAAGCAGACAGAGGTATTGCTGAGGATAATCTGGGAGAACGCTGAACGCTGAGTGGGTCTAATAGGAAGTGTGAGTCATTGTAAATGGGTTAGCTGTGCTGGGACCATCCCATACCTAGCTAGGCATGTGGGGGTGGATAATGAACACGGGGAAAGGGACCGAGAAAGTAAGGCTGAAGTGGGCTCGCTGTGCCAGCCAGTGTACCTCAGCAATGCCCATTCGGAATGTCAGTACTGTGCCATACTGCTGAAGAAATTGGCTTTCCTGCAAACTTTGGAACCTCTGCCCTTTCTCATTGTTCCATTGTTAATTGCATAAGTTTCCAGTTTCAGTGTTTTATGCCATTCGACTAACTCACTAAAATTACTACCTAACAACTATCTGCCAAATTGTTGCTTGTTCATTGTCATAATGTCTGATTTTATCATACCTAGAAGCAAAAGCATAACTGTAAAATGTCAAAAAAAATTACATTCTTTAAAGCCCTACTTTCAAAACAAAAATTCACCTTTTACTTTTAGTCATCACTCTTCGTCCAATTCTAATTTTCTTTGCACATTTTATGACTTCCTTTTCCGTCTGTTTGTTCTATCTCCGACAGATGGATTTATATTACACAGGCCTTGGAGCAGATTGTCTGCTCATCCCATTAGCACAATATCTTGGCAGAAACTAATTAGGTAGAAAACAAATACAAATAAAGGGTAAAATAATCTCTTAGAGAACCCACATTCTGTAAAGAAACAACATAATAAGGACATAAGAACTAGGATCAAGAGTAGCTTACTCAGTCCTTGATCCAGCTCTGCCATTCAATAAATCCATGATTATTTCAAATCGCTTCTTACCCGTATACCTTTCATCTCCTTATTTCTCCAAAATTTAACTATCTCTGCGTTAAAGGTAGCCAAAAATGTTGTTTCTGCTGTCATTGAAGGAAGGGAGTGCTAAAAACTCTTGAGCGCTAGACGATTAATCCAGAGTCTGGATAGTGTTCTGAGGACCCAGGTTTGAATCCCACTGAGGCAGATGGGGGAGTTTGAATTCAATGGAAATCTGGAATTGATGACCATGAAAATCCACAGTTGAATGTCTGTAAAACCCATCTGGTTCACTACTGTCCTTTAGAGAAGGAAATCTACCATCCTTACCTCGTCTGGCCTACATGTGACCCCAGACCCACAGCAATGTAGTTGACTCTGGGCAATTAGGGATGGGCAATAAATGCCAGCCCAGACAGGAGTGCCCTCATCCTGTGAATGAATAAAAGGAAGAAAAATAAATCCTCCCATTTCCTGAGACACATGTACCTGGGGGTCCAGGTAATCAGGTGACTGAAGATAGCTGAACAGTGGAGAAAGCTGTTAAAAGGCTGATGGGAACCTTAGCCTCATCAACAGAAGCAGAAAGTAAAAGGTAAAATCACCATAGTTCGACCAGACCACGGAGCTGCGCTCTCATGGTGGTGGTTGAACCTGAGGGTCACCACACCTCAAGCAAGGGGAGAGTTTGAGAAGGAGAGTTCATCACGGTTACGTCAGCCAGTGCGGGAGTTGAACCCGTGCTGTTAGCATCGCCGTCCAGCATACGGAAGGAAGGAAGTTATAAAAGTTGCTTTGATTTCACTCTGGGGGGCACTCCAGCCAACTGACAGAACAACACTTTAGGTTTTATTGTTGAAAAGTGTGGTGCTGGACAAGCACAGCATCCGAGGAGCAGGAGAGTCGACGTTTCGGGCATAAGGACTTCATCAGGAATGTATGTCAAGGCCTGAAAGAGAAAACAGCGTAAATGTACTGGTAGAAAATGTGAAATTCTTTGGTGACATGGAGAAACTAAGATTGTTTGTTTTCTTATAAAAAAGCATTCCGGCCAACATGCAGAACCTTTACGTGTTATATGTCAGATTTGATTTTTCAATGTTATCGATTTAAATTCAATTGAAAAACAACTACTGTACAATCCGAAATCTCATTCAGCTCACTGATCTACATTGACTCCCAGTTCAACAACAGCTCCATTTTGTGTGAACTGGGCCCCGAGAAACATCAACTCAGTGAAAGGAGCTCTGAAATGAGATGTGCAAAGAGTTGTCCTCGACTGACTGGTCCAGACTGGCACATTCCAAGCTCCATGATGAAAGATGCACTCAAGCTTGAAATAGCTCCCTCAGAGATGCCGTGGGGAAAGTTTACTGTCTAAGGCCACTCAACCCCAGTTATTGAGGGGCTGGTAACTTACAGAACCGCTTGCCTCTGTGCTGGTAACCCAAACTCCAATATGGCTTCTGGTCCTGGCTGACATCCATGACTTTGAGATTATACTGCACAGAGTTGAATAGGCAGCCCTACTTTTCTTTGCTGCACTCTTTATCCTCATGGAGGCACTTTATATTTGTTACGAACCTCGTTTTTAGTAATGTTGTCCACTCATTCCTTGTCCAACACCATTAAAAAAAAAAATCCTGTTCAAGCAACTTTCTCTTTTTTTGGCTTTACTGTGTTCAAATTGACTGCAACATCTGGCTCTTTAGCAGTGAGTCTGGTTCAAAAATAATCGTTTGATTGTGAAATCTATTGGGCGTTTCTGAGGACCTGCTAAAGTGTTATATAAAGGCAGGCTGTTTGTTTCTCCTTGTTTTTTTTTGTCTTTTCAAGACAAACGCTAAATAACACTTGCAGCTCTAATTGCGATATGGAACTACAGCTGAAATATAACAAGAATACACAATTGGTTCTGTCGGACTGAAAACCAAGCCACCACCTGGAAATTCGAAATCATTAATTGTTTTAATTTGCATCAGTCATTAGCTTTTGGCAGCGCTTTTGCATGCACAAAGTGAGCTGCTGTTTCATATTTATCACACACAGTTTGATAGCCAAAACTGCAAGGAAAATCATTTCAAATGAAGCTCCGAGAGATCGCTTTGATTGAATTTGTGTTATTCTGTTATATTGATGTTACATATTTTGTCTGAAGCATTGTTCTTGTATTAACCATAGATGTGCATTTTCAATAGGTTGGATCGCAATGTTGGGTGCAATATGGCTTCTGGTCCTGGCTGACATCCATGACTTTGAGATTATACTGCACAGAGTTGAATGGGCAACCCTCCTTTTCTTTGCTGCACTCTTTATCCTCATGGAGGTACTTTATATTTGTTACGAACCTCGTTTTTAGTAAGGTTAAGAGCTCAGTTCTCCACTCTCAAACACAGGAGCACAATCATCTGGGCCACCAGGGGCCAATCATCTGGGATTGGGGTGAGGAGGAATTTCTCAATGGGTTGCGGATCTTTGTGGAGTTTATTCCAGACAAAGTTAAAACTCACACAACACCAGGTTATAGTCCAACAGGTTTAATTGGAAGCACTAGCTTTCGGAGCGACACTCCTTCATCAGGTGGTTGACAACCGAAAGCTAGTGCTTCCAATTAAACCTGTTGGACTATAACCTGGTGTTGTGTGAATTTTAACTTTGTCCACTCCAGTCCAACACCGGCATCTCCATATCATATCTATTCCAGATAACGTACTGACCAGAGTTTCTAGCACTGTGTCAGGTGATGCAGGAACTTAAGCTGACGACTTCAGAATGTTTGATTCTGCCAACGGCCTGCCATTAGATTTTTATGTTTGTATCCTAAATTAGGACAAACAGTTAAGATGTGAGCTTGAGAAGATGTATTTGCAAGGGACATGGGAAGACTAAGTGAACAGGCAAACTATGGCAGATGGAGTACAGTGTTGGAAAACCTGTAGGCAACAGAAACAATAGGAAGAAATGAGCACAGAATTAGCTGGTGCAACTTGCAAGGGACCTTGTCTATCCCATGGGGTGTGAGAAATAGAATATTTAAGGAAGAAGGATAATGATAATATTGGAAGTTGATGCTGTTGTCCCTTAGGAGGAACTGAGCATGCCAGCAAGCATTGCTCGAGGAGACAATTTTAACTAGACAAGAATTGGCTCATGAAAGGGAACGTGGCAATGAGAAACATGAAGTATCTGATAAGAGGTGTGAGAGAATAGAGTGCCTGGAATTAGGGCTGAAGTAGATCTTGGGAACTTGCTGGAATATCACCTGTACAGTGCTGGCATTAGACATAGACTACACTCCATCTCATATGTTTCTGTTATAATGGACACTGCAGGAGCATGTTACCAGCATACACTCATTATTTGTATACCACAATCACCTATTCAGTTCCTCCTAAATGCAAGCATATCACTTCAAGTATTTCTATAAGACTCACGCCCTAAACCTATGCCCTCTAGTTCTTTTCTCTGGGTTGGGGGAGTTCAGAACTAGAGATCATAGGTTTAGGGTGAGAAGGGAAGGATATAAAAGGGACCTAAGGGGCAACATTTTCACGCAGAGGGTGGTACATGTCTAGAATGAGTTACCAGGGGAGGTGGTGGAGGCTGGTACGATTACAGCATTTAAAAGGCATCTGGATGGGTATATGAATAGGAAGGGTTTAGAGGGATATGGGCCAAGTGTTGGCAAATGGGGCTAGATTGGATTGGGATATCTGGTCAGCGTAGATGAGTTGGACGGAAGGGTCTGTTTCTGTGCTGTACATCTCTATGACTCTATAATAGTTGCAATGTTGCTGTTAGGCTAGCTTTTAATTCCCGGGTTTTTAATGAGTTTAAATTTCACCATCTGGTGGAATTGAATCTCTGCCCCCGGAACGATAGCCTAGTGTTTGAGATTACTCATCCAGAAACATTACCATGACAGAAGTGCCTCCTGTTTACATTGTTTGATTTGGTTTATTGTTTTTCTTTAAATGTGTAATAAACTTTTATTTTATTGTTAAAACCAAACCTGCACCATTGTAGCCTGATGTTTCAACAAAGGACTGCCACATTATATTAGAGTCATAGAGATGTACAGCACGGAAACAGACCCTTCAGTCCAACTTGTCCATGCCGACCAGATATCCCAACCCAATCTAGTCCCACCTGCCAGTACCCGGCCCATATCCCTCCAAACCCTTCCTATTCATATACCCATCCAAATGCCTTCTAAATGTTGCAATTGTACCAGCCTCCACCA
>NC_057715.1:102545662-102611044 GCF_004010195.1 Chiloscyllium plagiosum | reverse complement strand
ACCTCAAATCCCCCAACCCTGGCAACATCCTTGTACATCTTTTCTGAACCCTTTCAAGTTTCACAACATCTTTCCAATAGGAGGAAGACCAGAATTGCACGCAATATTCCAACACTAGCCTAACCAATGTCCTGTACAGCTGCAAATGACCTTCCAACTCTTGTACTCAATACTCTGACCAATAAAGGAAAGCATACCAAACGCCTTCTTCACTATCCTATCTACCTGTGACTCCACTTTTAAGGAGCTATGAACCTATACTCCAAGGTCTCTTTGTTCAGCAGCACTCCCTAGGACCTTACCATTAAGTGTGTAAGTCCTGCTAAGATTTGCTTTCCCAAAATGCAGCACCTCGCATATATCTAAATTAATCTCCATCTGCCACTTCTCAGCCCATTGGCCTATCTGACCAAGATCCTGTTGTAATCTGAGGTAACCTTCTTCGCTGTCCACTACACTTCCAATTAGATAAAAAATAGAAAACTTATCATGATGGGGATGAGTTGACCAGTGATAACCTTAGCTGGGTCATAACAAAATTACGACAAAATGTTCACATCTCATTAAAGAACATTCTGGAGAAATTTAGAGTTTGGCCCATTAAAAATTAAGTTAAATAGCATTGATACAATACAAATAGATTGAGAATGGGGTGAAAAGGCTGGCAAAAAAAATGTGCTACCATTCTGCTGAAACCATTTTAAATCTCTACTTTCACAATTCATAACACGGCAAGAGAGCTATTGCTGAAATCTGAGCTGCTTTAACACTATTTATTATAGATTGTTTCAGCTGAAACTCTGAAGTAATGCTTGTACCAAGAAGCTTCTAATTCCATGCAAGCTGCCAGAAGCTTATAAAACCAAATAAGAATCAAAATCTAAAAAAGATAATAATTTTGAAGGAGGCCTCTTAAATCAAAAGTCAGGAAGCTGTTATATCTGTTCTGAATGGGATACCTGTTATCCAACTGTGTTTGTGTTCAAGTATCAATAGAAATATGTCATTAAATGGAGCAACTTTTCCTGATGTATGAGTACTTCTTTGCTGAACTATTGTGTGCAGAGTGAGCTATCATATTTGTTTTTCATCTTCTCTTGACTCTGCGTGTGACTTGCATTTTCTCTCATTTTAACATTTCTCTTCCAGGCACTGGCTAACTTGCAATTGATTGACTACATTGGAGAGCAAACAGCCACATTGATAAAGGTAACCTTGGGAAGGAGCACAGAGGAACCCATTTGTTGCTTCTTACCTTCACAATCCAAAGGCTGATTTACCCGATGGTTACTATTATTTATGGATCCCATTTGTGGAGAATGAGTTTGTAACAATTGTAAGCAGCAGTTATCCCCAACATCTGTGAGAATGCCTACGAGCTATGCCAGCTGTGTCTCAGTTGGTATCGCTTGTGCATCTTATGCCCACAAGAGGGAATGGATTGGCATCCAAAACCCGAGCTCCCTGGATGATGTAACGATGTGGACATTAAAATGAAACAGAAAATCTAGACCCAGGATAAATTCCAGGTTCATTATTCAGTTGAGAATTTGGATAAATACAAAGATGGCAGAGAAAAACTGAAGCTAAATGAGGAGTGTATGAGAACAGAGTGATCTTCTAATGGAGCAGGAGTTATTAACTGAGCGTTACATCTGTCTTTGCTAAAGACAAGGATGCTGCCAGTGGCAGTGTATGATAAGTTAGTAAAGGTATTGGATTAGAAATAAACAGATTGAGAGGAGCATTTAAAAATATTGGCGGTGCTCAAAGTCAAAACATCATTCAGTCCATTGGCTGCTGGGAAATGTCAGGGTGAGTGTCCTCAGAAACTTCAATCAACTTTGGTGCTATAGACCAGACCAGACCCCAACAAAATATTCCAAGAAGGTGGCCTAGACTCGAACATTTTTCTATCTTTAAAGGCAAATATGAATGCCTGCTCCTAATGGAATGTGACTGCTCAAACTACTCGACATTAAGCAAAATACAATATATTTAAACACTGTCATTGCAAACAGTTGACAACCAAAGAAAGAGGAATTTAGAATAACTTAACTCTATCAGAAAACTTTACAGAATAATAGATGCAGTAATTATTACTAATTATGGTGGCTCAGCGGTTAGCACTGCTGCCTCACAGCGCCAGGGACCCGGGTTCGATTCCAGCCTCGGGAGACTGTCTGTATGGAGTTTGCACATTCTCCCCGTGTCTGTGTGGGTTTCCCAGAGACGTGCAGGTCAGGTGAATTGGCCATGCAAAATTGCCCATAGTGTTAGGTGCATTAGTCAGAGGGAAATGGGTCTTGGGCGGGGAGGGTTAACTCTTTGGTGTGGACTTGTTGTCGCTGAAGGACCTGTTTCCACACTGTAGGGAATCTAATCTAATCAACCGGTTCCAATGTAGTAACATCCCATAAACACAGCCCTTGATGTAAAGAAAAAATCAGACATAGATTCTCACATATAGTTCTCCAATCCAGGAGAAAGAAAAAACACCAAGAGAAGATTCAGAGAGAGTAGCAGCCAGGAAGCTCCCAACTCTGTTGAGACCTCAATTGCTTCGGCTTAAAGCTCGACCTAAAGACCCAGGATTCCTGACCTGTAAGAGTTGGCCACACCCATTCAGGCTGTTTTTAAAAAAAAAACCCAAGGCCTCCCAAGCTGTTTACTATAGTGGTTCTGGCAGACTGCCTCTGTCTTGCTTCAAAACAAAGGACAAAATAACATATTAAAGTCCCTGCGTCGTCACATTGGTCAGGTGATGTGTTGCAGTTACAGCATGTGGGAGCTGCTGGATGTGAAGTTGATCCACAATGGACACTGACCTCCCCTCAAAATATTGAGGGCAGTATCAGATTGAAAGGAAAACAAGAATGTGGCAAGGATTACTGGTAAACTGTAGGGATCAGGAAAATTTTAAAAGCCAATAAAATTTGTCTTAAAGTAAATTGAGGGACCAAAATAAACTATGAGGGCAAACTGGCAAATAATGGAAAAACCGACAGTTAGAAATTCTTTAATTATCTAAAAAGGACAAAAAAGGCCAGAGTGAACAGAGGCAACTCTGAGACCAGGGTGGGAAAATTATTAATGGAAATGCAGGAAATGGCAGAGGAGTTGAATAAATGCTTTGTATCAAAGTTAGCTCATAGCATTCCAGAATTACTAAATAATCAAGGGGCTAAAAGGGGGAGGAACTAAACACAATAACTATCATTGCAGGCAAAAACATGCAAGGGTTATTAGTAGGGTTAAAGGTCTGTAAATCTCCTGGAATTGATGGGTTCCACCCTCGGCTTTTGAAGGAAGTAGTTACAGAGGTAGAGGATGCAGTGTAATAACCTTCCACGAATCCTTAGATTATATCTGGATTTCCAGAAAGTGTTCATTAAGGTACTGTATAAATGGGAAGTAAGATAAGGCTTCATTGGAAATGAGCAGGGGTGAGGTTGAGACATCAGAAGGAGGACACAAACTCCTAAATACACCATTTACCCATCAAGTATCACCTGTCCCATCTGTGGCATAGGCTGCAGATCTTGTTGTGGACTTACCACCCATTTGAGAATGCATCTATTCAAAGTGAGAGCAAGTAATCCTCAAGCTAGAGGGTCTGCTTCTGAAGGAGAAGACTAGCTTCTGTAGAATGCACCAATCTTTGACACATCAGTGCTTGCGTAAATCAGCTCGCCAGATGGCATATTGCAACAGTGATGCTAGAGAACCTTCATAAATTAACACCATTCCAATGTGCAATTTCCTTTGCACTTGCTTGTTAATTTCAGGTCAATTTCACAAGTTTGGTGATCTTTGTGTACCTGGTAGCAACATTGAACATCAGTAAGTGGTCTCAGGGCAATAATTAATGCTTGGACAAGGATGGCTGAGTCACAAACAGTGTGATGTACAGCACGGAGGTTATGACATTGCATCTTTAAACTTCCTGCCACATGCATTTTATAAAGGTCATTTTCTTTGCAAATTAAAAGCAAGAGAAGTTTCTTGCCAGCATTCCTGTGGCTGGTGAAAAATAATTGTGGTCAGCTGGGATCAGATTAATTAAAATATTTAAGGAGAGCTCTTGGCATTTTCTCTGCCTTTGAGAGCATCTGTTTGGCTGTGAGAGAAATGTAAGGCCTTCGTTTGAGTCCTTCCTGGTATGTAGTTAAAATGGCAACATTAACTTACATCCTATGACCAAGGTCCTTTGTATTCCACAGATATTTTGACCTGCATTGTCCATGTTTTCATAACTAAGAAGTCAATAAAGCCAGATTGTTTTAAAAAGTTAAATTTTTAACACCACTGATACTTAATAAACACTGAAATGCTCCAATAAAGGCTTATTAGTTTTGTTTTCGAGTCCCACAAAATGTTAAGGGCTAGAAAAATGTACTTATGATGCAGCTTGTCACTTATATTTCCAGTCGAGTTTATGATTGCATATTAATTCTCGATTTTTTTCAGCTATAGTTCTATATAGTGCAGGATTATTTTTACTTAAACTCTTCTTATCAACTGAATGTACTCTTCATACATTTCACGCCCAGATCTAACTTTGGATTCCACTACATTAATGTAACAGCACCTTAATCTTTCCAGAGTACAGTAAAGTTTTGCAGATACTGGAAACCTGAAGTAAGGGAGAACTCCCAGCACATCAGGTCAAATACTTTAATCCAATAGAGTTGTGATGAAAAGTAATCTATCTGAAAGACTGGGCTCGATTTTCAATTGCTGATTGAAGTGGCAATGGGTGTGGGTGTGATTTAAAAATTGCATTGCCTGAGGGTTGGCAAAATAACCTGCTGGTTCCAGGGCAGTTTGCAATATACAGATATTTTCCGAATCAAATTTTTAAGAGATGTTATGTTACATTGCTGGAATGGGTAAGACTTGACCCTAGGCATCCTGGCTCAGAGGAATGGACATTGTAAATTGCAGCACAGTGACAAAGGGACCTGCTTGCTACAATCACAGACCCCTTAAGCTTGTTAAGGAGCCTGTGCAGAACAGACTGGGGTTTGCAGTTTTTTAACAGATGAAGCCAGTCTAGTGCATGTCAGTGCGCAGTTACCACAGGATAACATAGAATTTGCTCCCACCTGTTTCTTTGTGGAATTTGTGCGTTCAACCAGCGCTGGGTGGAGCACTGCGACTTAACTTGGAAACCATGACCACGCAGTGCCACCTCTTGTCTCCTCACCCGCTGCTGAGTTACCAGCTCTCCGTGCCAAGGCCACAGTGCCCCCCAACAGTTGCTGTTTGCATTTGCCAGGCAGGCAGCTCTCTCACCACCTGTAGCCACACAGTGACTCTGATTGGACAGCAGGAGAGGTCGACACCCAATCAGCTCATTTACTTTCAAGAATATGTTATGATTATGTAGTGTAATTTTTCTCTGCTAACATTCCCTTTGTTAAAATTTTCTCTCCAAACAGTCTGTTCCAGAAGAACAACGGCTTTCCATCGCTTTAATCCTAGTCATTTGGGTTTCTTCTCTGGCCTCGTCCCTGATAGATAATATCCCTTTCACAGCCACTATGGTAAGTCAGTTCGAGAGTGATGGATAATACAAGCATACAAGTTCCAAAGTGAATCGTCCAGCATGGGCAACATCGACATAGCCATTCAATCAGCGCTCCTATTTATCTCTCCACGTTTACCTCCTACACAGGGAAGCTTTCATCTGCTTCTGCCCCTTTCAAGCACTGTAGAATATTTGAAATACTTTAAAAATAAATTGGGACAAACCAGCTGCTCTGCCCACCAGTGAGACCAGAATGTTTCCCATTACTCAGTGAGGTCTGGAAAGCACTGACTGAGAGTGTGATGATGGCAGATTCAATTTATTGTGATGTGACTATTGGACACAGGCTTCTCGGGCCTGGCCAGCATTCATTCTGATTGCTCAGAAGGCTGTTAAGAGTCAACCATTGAGATAACTGCAAAGAGGCCGGTATCCTGTCACTAAGTCACCCTTTATTGATGTGGCACAGTACACTGACTGCGGCCAATCAGCTCAGAGTCAATTCCTGAAGTGAGGAGATTCTGAATCCCTTGTTTATATATATATATTCTTTTAACAGTAGCAGGAACACACTGACTGTGGCCCAGTCAGCACAGAGTCAGTGCCCTAAACTGAGGAGACGCTAAATCTCCTATTTGTTTTTTTCTTACTTCCCCCACACTTCCACCTACCAGCGGTAGTGCTTATTTTTTCCCAGCACCCATGTGGTATGTGTGCAGGTGTAGGACACAGTGAAAGACACAAGGTGTATAAATCTTTATTCAATTCCCACCACCAGGAAGGAAGGAAACACCGGGGGGCAGTGACAAGCAGTGCCCTTCTCAGAGGGCAATGCTGTGTGATCAAATAGTGAAGGGGAGGACAGGGATTCAATTAAAATAGAGTGGAGGGGGAAATAAAACATTTGCCTGGTTTATATTGGTCAGCCACAGGGTGGCATGGTGGCTCAGTGGTTAGCACTGCTGCCTCACAGTGCCAGGATCCTAGGTTCGATTCTAGCCTTGGGTGACTGCCTGTGTGAAGTTTGCACATTCTCCCCGTGTCTGCGTGGGTTTCCTCCCACAGTCCAAAGATGTGCATGTCAGGTGAATTGTCCATACGAAATTGTCCATAGTGTTAGGTGCATTAGTCAGAGAGGGGGTGGGTTACTCTTCAGAGGGTCAGTGTGGACTTGTTGGGCTGAAGGGCCTGTTTCCACATTGTTGGGATCTAATTTAGCCAGAATTCCCTGATTGGCCCAGGTCAACAACCCCAATCAAGGATCTTATAGTCAATAAGATCCACCTGGTTCCAGTCACTGCATCCATATTGCTATCGGCCAGGCCAGGCAAGGATGGCAGCTTCGTTCCCACATAAGGGCATTAAAACAAAAAAACTCAGCAGTTCTGGCAGCACCTATGAAGAGAAATCAGAGTTAACGTTTCAGGTCCAGTGACCCTTCTTCAGGATTATGCAATAATTGGCAATGGTTACACATTCACCATTAGACCTTTTGTTTTAGATGTTTCATTGAATTCACATCCAACATCTGCCTTGGTGAAATTTGAGACTGTGTCCCTAGAACATTTGCTTGGGATTCTAGTCTAGCTATATTACCACCACACCACAACTTCCCCAAGAATTTGGAGGACTATCTGGAAGAACATAATTTGCAGGGTTATGGGGAGAAAGACAAAGGAGTTAGACCAGCTGAGTTGCTCTTGCAGGAAGATGGTGAGCTGCAAGACAATGCTGAGATTAGATTAGATTCCCTACAGTGTGGAAACAG
Source organism: Chiloscyllium plagiosum (assembly GCF_004010195.1). Taxonomy (NCBI): domain Eukaryota; kingdom Metazoa; phylum Chordata; class Chondrichthyes; order Orectolobiformes; family Hemiscylliidae; genus Chiloscyllium; species Chiloscyllium plagiosum. The sequence continues at coordinate 102,603,743 of NC_057715.1, read as the reverse complement.
GCCCTTCGGCGCAACAAGTCCATACCGACCCTCCGAAGGAAAACCCACCCAGACCCATTTCCCTCTGACTAATGCACCTAGCACTATGGGCAATTTGACATGGCCAATTCACCTGACCTGCACATCTTCGGACTGTGGGAGGAAACCGGAGCACCCGGAGGAAACCCACACAGACACGGGGAGAATATGCAAATTCCACTCACAGTCGCCCGAGCTGGAATCAAATCTGGGACCCTGGTGCTGTGAGGCAGCAGTGCTAACCACTGAGCTACTGTGCCACCCCTGCTGTGCTGTAACTATCCTAACTTACTTCGTGTGATAAAATTATAAATACATTTGTTAGAAAAAATATGATTTTGTTACATTTAGTGTGCAGCTAACCTCTTTTAACTACTTATTAACTTCTCATTACATCCTTGGACTAGTACATTATCTGTATTCACCTTCTTTCATGAATAAATTACCTTGCATCACTTGTTCAATTATGTCCTTTCAGTAATAAATACCTCCTTTCACTGTTACAATGACCTCCCTGAATGCTAACTAGTTCTCAATAAGGTTCAGCTTTTGTGCGTTATGTAAAAGTTCTTTTCGACAGAATTTGTAAAGTAATTGAGATAAATTAAGCCCCCAATTATTTCTCCATCTATTTGGTTTTGCAGCCCATCTCGTGAAGACCTGCGTGTGGTAGCTGATTCCACAGCCTATACAGAGATTAGATTAGATTAGATTCCCTACAGTGTGGGAACAGGCCCTTCGGCCCAATTAGTCCACACCGACTCTTCGAAGAGTAACCCACTCAGAACCCATTTCCCTCTGACTAATGCAGCTAGCACTATGGGCAATTTAGCATGGCCAATTCACCTGCCATGCACATCTTTGGACTGTGGGAGGAAACCGGAGTACCTGGAGGAAACACACGCAGAAAATGTGCAAACTCCACACAGACAGTCACTGGAGGCTCCTGACCCCAAAAATAGGATTGTGCTGGTGAATGGATTGAACTCTTTGTGTCGGGGCTGCAGCAGCAGTACCTTTCCTCAATTACAGAGGAAAATGCCTTCAGCCAAAACTCACTTTTATCTATACACATATACATCTGTGGAAAAGCCAATTTCAGAGACGCTGTTGCAATTATAAAGCAGACAATTGCACTTGACCACTGGAGGAAAACAAACCGAAAGTGACTTTTTTCAACGAAACTACGAATAAAGAAAGCACAAATTCTCAATAAATGCTCAAAAATTCTCAAAAGAATTACTAAACAGTTACTTTTCATGAGAAATTATTTCATTTAGAGTATTGGTACACGGGGATGTGATCTGCATTTGAAAAACAGACGCTGGCAAATCTTAGTTGCTGTTCATCATTAAAATAGATCGAATGCCACCCGATGAAAATAAAAAGACTTCTAATGTGTTGCCCTCTGTTCTAACAGATTCCCGTGCTGTTAAATTTGAGCCAGGACACAGATGTAAACCTGCCGGTGAAACCTTTGATTTTCGCACTGGCAATGGGAGCCTGCCTGGGAGGTGAGTGACGGGGCTGTATTACAGCAGGCTGAAGGGTGATCTGTTTCAGTAACAAGAGACAATGAAGTCGTTCCATCAAACTGTGCTGCGGATGAATTTGTGAAAATGCCGCCCGGTACACATAGATGTTTCTCTCCCTCCCAATCCTTCATCATAGTCAGCACATCTGACAGCTGGAGATGATGATTTCTACAAAGGAACCTCATCATCAATGAAATGCCTTTGAGAACATGAATTATGAGGCTTTTTTTTTCTCCCCTGGATGCTGGCTTTTTCTTTTTAGCTCTTTCCATGAAGCAGTGAATCTTTACAGGAAAAAAAAGTGAAGAGGAATGTAGTGTTGCTATCAGCATATCGTGTTTTTTAATATCTCACCAATTTATTGCTGCCTCCCCTGTAGGTGTCCAAAGGACACTGTCCTCATCTGAAACTGGATTTCAACTATCTCTTCATGGACAGGCAGATGACCATCCTCAATACTGGTTAACAGTGATGTGGTGGTTCTGTTACTGGACTAGTCATCCAGAGGTTTGGATTAATGATCTGTGGATCCAAGTTCAAGTTTCACTACGACAGTTTTAGAATTTAAATTAAATAAATCTAGAATTAAGAACCCATTATCAATAGTAGTCACCCCAAGTGACTGGATTGTAGTAAACAAAAACAAATTGCTTCACTTGTGTCCTTCAGGGAAGGAAATCTGCCATTGTCAGTGGGTCTGGCCTATATGTGACCCACAACAATGTGGTCGCTTCCTTCTGAAATAACTTCGCAAGCCAATCAATTAAATTCAGGATAAGGGGTTCTCCTCTCTCTTCTCCAGACCATTCAAAGCCAGCTTTGTATATATCTTGTTAATAATTTACACACAGCAGCAGCACACACTCTCACATTGCAGAATTCAACAAATCAATAGAATGAACCCTGAAAGAATTTTTCTGTCTCCAATTTGGAAGCTAATATCAACTATAATGTTTCTGCAGTCATAATTGAAATGAATGACCACAACAAAGACTGGGGACAAAATATGGTATATGGCCTGACTTTAATGGCTGTGCTATGGCATCAATGTAGATTTCACCAGTTTCTTCATTTATCTGTCCACCACCTCAGCTCCCAGCCTCATTCCTGATGAAGGGTTTATGCCCAAAATGCCGATTCACCTGTTCCTCGATGCTGCCTGACCTGCTGTGCTTTTCCAGCACCAAACTCTGAACTTTATGACTATGTGTCATGGAAAGTTCCATCATGGACATAATGAAAGCCAGTACCAATGGAAATAGATGAAAGCAATCAGATCAGCTTTGACAAAGGGTCAGTTAGACTCGAAACGACAGCTCTTTTCTCTCCTTACAGATGCAGCCAGACCTGCTGAGATTTTCCAGCATTTTCTCTTTTGGCCACTGGAATCAGAGATGATCACAGCACAGGAGGCAGCTAATTGGTCCGTTATACGTTTGTTGAAAAGAGGCCTCTTGTGTTGCAGTTGGTAGTGTCCCTACCTGTGAACCAGAGGCTTCAAGTTCAAGTCCCATCTGCCCCAGAGGTGTGTCACAAGGTTTCTACACAGGTTGATTAAATGTAACTACCTTTGTTAAAAGAGCTTTTTAACAGTCCTCATTTCTCTGGCCTACTGCCCCTAACTTTAAAAATATTGATTTTGCCAATGAGACATGCTGTGTGATTCACTGGTTCTAAATCTCTGGGCTGCCTGTAGGAAAGTCTATTTACACTGTGATGAAGTTTACCTTTGAACCACTAATTCGTGTAGGTCACTGCAATGTGAACAGCCTTTCAGGCATTACATTCAAGATCAAACAACTTGCTGCATGAGACAAAATTGATTTCATAGAAGATCATCAAACTATTTCTGCCCATCGTGTCTACCCTAGCTAAATAAACCAGCTTCCCAGTCGAATGCCACTCTCCAGCCCCTGGTCTGCAGCCCTATAGGTTACAGTGTTTCAGGTGCAGGCCCATAAAAAGTAGGAACAGAAGTTGGCCATTTGGCCATTTGAGGCTGCTTCACCATTCAATAGGATCATGCCTGACCCTCCAATTCGGCCCAGCAAGTCAGTACTGATCCTCCGAAGAGCAACCCACACTACTCCTGTAACCCTGCACTTCCCATGGCTAATCCACCTAACCTACACATCCCTGGATGCTATGGGCAATTTAGCATTGCCAATCCACCTAACCTGAACTGAGGGAGAAAACAGGGGGCACCCGGAGGAAACCCATGCACCTGTTCCTTGGATGCTCCCCCTGCTGTGCTTTTCCAGCATCACCTGCTCAACTCTGATCCCCAGCAGCCCTCACTTTCTCCACGGGGAGAAGCTGCCAACTCCACACAGCCAATCGCCCGAAGATGAAATTGAATCGGGTTCCTGGTTTTGTTGAGGCAGCCATAGTAACCACTGAGCCACTGTGCTGCTCCTCTGTGCTCTCTCTGGAGCGATTGTGTCCTTCCTGTAATTTGGCAATCAGAATTGCACACCAAACTATAGCCTAATTGGTATGTTATACTGTTCCTGCATTGCACCCCTATTTTTGTATTCAATAGCTTTCCCAGTGAAGAAGGCAAATGGAATGCTTTCTTTCACCACTTTATCTACCTGTCCAGCCACTTTCATGGATGTGCATTCCTAGGTCTCTTACTTCATCTAACCCACTCAATATACTTGTTTAATGTATATTGCCATACTTTGTTTGCCCTCCCCAAATGCATGCCCTCAAAGTTCTTTGGACTGAATTCCATTGCCACCTCTCTGCCTATTCAAACAAGCAATTGGTACCATTCTACAGTTGGCTACTATTCATTTGAAGGGCTTATGTCCGAAACGTTGACTCACCTTCTCCTCAGATGCTGCCTGACCTGCTGTGCTTTTTCCAGCATTACACTTTTTGACGAGCCATTCAATTCGCTGAAAACAACCAAATAATTCTTGTTTTGTCTGCAAGTTTCCCAATCATAGAACATAGAACAATACAGTGCAGAACAGGCCCTTTGGCCCTCGATGTTGCACCCACCTGTGAGCTATTCTCAGCTCGTCCCCCTACACTATCCCATCATCATCCATGTGCTTATCCAAGCTTTGTTTAAATCTCTCTAATGTGGCTGAGGTAACTACATTGGCAGGCAGGGCATTCCATGCCCTTCCCACTCTCTGAGTAAATAACCTGCCTCTATCTGTCTTAAATCCATTACCCCTCAATTTGTAGTTATGCCCCCTCATACAATCTGGCGTCATCACCCTAGGAAAAAGACTTTCACTGTCTATCATCCTTCATATGTTTAATTCAACGTCACATATGTACAACAAACAACAAGGGAAGCTTCATTAAGGCCTGTGGAACACCATTGGAAACCACTTTTCATTCGCAAAAATATCTGCGGACCATTACCCTATTTCCTGTCACTAAGCAACTCGCCACATTACCCTGTGTCCTAAGAGGCTTCAGTTTTGCTTACTGGTCTGCCAGGTGGAACCCTGTCAAAGGCCTTACTAAAATCTATATGTGTCCTCATTGGCTGGATAGTTGGTATGCAGGTGACCCCAATAGCATGGGATCAGTTCCTGCACTGGGTGAGGTTACCATGAAAGATTCTCCTCTTCAACCTCTCCCTCTGCCTGAGACTTGGCCACCCTCAAGTGAAACCACCATCAGTCATCTCTCTCTAATGACAGGTCAGCTCTATGGCCTGTCATGACTACAGTGACCTCACCTTTAGGGAGAGGTGATAGCCTAGTGGTATTACCGCTCGATTATTATCTCCACTAAAGCTTTAGGAATGCAGGTTCAAATCCCATCACAGCAGGTGAAGAGATTTCAATTCAATAAAAAAACTGGAATTAAGAATCACCGATGACCATGAAACCATTGTTGATTGTTGAAAACAAATCCATCTGGCTCACGAAACCCCTTCAGGGAAGGAAATCTAGTGGCCTCACTTGGTCTGGTCTACATGTGACTCTAGAGCCACAGCAATGGTGGTTGACTCTTAAATGCCCTCTGAAGCAGTCTAGCAAGTCACTCAGTTCAAAAACAACTAGGGACAGGCCATAAATGCTGACCAGAGAGTGACTCCCATGTCCCACGAGGGAATAAAAGAAAGGTAATGCATTTCACTCCTCAATCCTCATTGTTACTCCCCAAAAAGTTAAATTCTTAACTTTTTTTTTAAAACTGTGTTCATGGGATGTGGGCATCAGTGGCTAGCTCACCGTTTATCATCTATCTCTTATGCCGAGGAGTCAGTGAAGAGTCAGTCACATTGCCGTAGGAATGGAATCACAGAGCAGATGACAATGGCAGATTTCCTTTCCTAAAGGACATGAGTGAGCCAGATGGACTTTTACCATGATCGACAATGGTCACCACTATGGAGGCTTTTCATTTTAAATTTGATTATATTTATATTTCACCATGCACCACGGTGGGGTTCAAACCTTTTCTCCATGGTTAATACTGCTGCCTCACAGCACCAGGGACCTGGGTTCGATTCCAGCCTTGGCTGACTGTCTGTGTGGAATTTCTCCCCATGTCTGTTGTGGGTTCCTCCAGGTGTTCCAAAGTCATGAAGGTAGAAATTACACCCTGCAAGGAGAGAGAATTACAGCCAAGCTGTGACCAGTGGGATCAAAATTTAGATTAGATTAGCTTTGATTTAGATTTATTGTCACAGAGAGTGTGCACAAGATTAGTGGTATCAGAGGTTGGGGTGGGTGAGTGGGGTCAGGAAAGTAGAGTTGTGACCAAGCCAGAGGTTTGATATGTTCCCAACAGATTCGACATTGGGTTTTGAATTACTGTAAGTATAATTAAATGCATTCGCTATGTTAATCAGGTCTAATATCATCATTCATTATTTATGCTTAAACTTCCATGCAGATAGGTTTTTAGAATTTTTACTTAACAGGTAATGTCAGCAGTGTAATGTACAATTCATTAATGTTCTTATTGAATTATGACATCGGCTCAAAAGGCCAACTGATCTAAGTCCTACATTCCAATGACTGAAGGATTATAGGAACTGTACAAAGGGGGTCAATTTGCTATTTGTACAATGGGTGTCACTATTGAGTTTAATTCAACCCATTTTCCCCATTAACCACCCACTCCCACTTGCCTCTGCTGAGAGAATGGGAAGTTGAAACGATAAATGGAATTCCACTCCTTATGAAAGCTTATTTGGGTTTTAGTTTTGACGTGTTGGAGCACATGGCTCTTAGCATTGGATCTAAGGTCAGCTTCAACATGTTTCCAACAGACTTGACATTCATTTTCAAATCCAGTAAGGTATAATGAAATGCATTCGCCATGTTAATCAGGTCTAATATCATCATTCATTATTTATCCTCCAGCTTTCATACAGATAGGTTTTAGAATTTTTACTTAAAAGGCAATGTCAGCATTATACATACATAGGAGTTCAATTCTTTAATATTATTCCTTAATAATGTAACACTAGGTTGCATAATTTTGTTTTGTAAAATGATTTTATATGTTGAGAAATGTTGACACTTGGTGCTTCTTTGATGTTGTTGAGACATGCAAAATTCTGAAGGGGCTTGACAGGGGAGACACTGAGAGGTGATGCCCAGAGCAAATATGCATAACTTCATCGTAAGAATCACTCATTTAGGCAATGAGGACACATCTCTCTATTCACAGGGTGGTAGCTGTAGATCCCATTACCTCCTGAGACATTGTGCTCAATGTACCCAAAGATCTGCAGGTGAAAAAGCAGCCTGTTCAACTACATGAAGACTCACGGTACAAACAATCCTAGGTAGATGCAACACTTGCCGCTGCCAGACATCAAAGAGATACCTAAAAGATTAGATTAGATTCCCTACAGTGTGGAAACAGGCCCTTCAGCCCAACAAGACTACACCAACACTCTGAAGAGTAACCCACCCAGATCTACTTCTCTCTGACTAATGGACCTAGCACTGTGGGCAATCTTGCATGGCCAATTCACTTGGCCTGCACATCTTTGGACTGTGGGAGGAAACCAGAGCACCCGGAGGAAACCTACGCAGACACGGGGAGAATGTGCAAACTCCTAACAGACAATCCCCCAAGGCTGGAATCAAACCTGGGACCCTGGAGCTGTGAGGCTGTAGTGCTGACTACTGACCCACTGTGCCGCCCGTACATACATGATTTGAAGGTGCCAGTTTTGGAGGGGTGTACAAAGTTAAAAATCACACAGCACCAGATTATAGTCCAACAGGTTGATTTGGAAGCACTAGCTTTCGGAGCACTGCTCCTTCATCACATGGTTGTGACAATACCGGTGTTGTGTGATTTTTAACTTAGTACATGCACAGTAAAGGAAAAGATAAATGGACAAATTTGAGGAATATATTGCATCTCAGAAGAAGATTACTGATGAAAGATGTTTTTAAACCAGGCTTCAAGCTGAGGCAGGAAGTATTGATTAACATGTAATAGATTTGTAGAAAAATGCTTCCAGTCTTGTGAATCCCTATACACAACGTCATTAAAGATACAACTGTAGTCAGAGTAATAAATAGCCAGTTCTGAGACAAATGTAACTCTCCAGTAAATAGTTGGTACTTGCAGAGAAACAAAAGACAGTAAAGTAGCAATGGGAAAGAACCTAAAATTCTACTTCATTCAATCAACTCAAAAACTTCGAACTAGCTTGTCAATAATGGATCTTAGATAGTAGCGACTGTGCCAAATTGCACTGCATCAGTCAATGAGAAGAGTTAGTACAATAATTGGAAACAGAGGAAGGAATTAGATAGTTGAAAACAAGTTGCAATGGTATCTTTAATGGTGATTTAGTTAGTCAAATTGTCAAATGGTACAGAGGTTTTTCAAAACAAGTTGTTCATGGGATGGTGGCATCATTGGCTAGGCAAGCACATACTCCCTAACCCTAATTGCCCTCAGGAAGATGGTGGTGAATTACCTTCTTAAAGCACTAGTCCTTTAGGTGCAGGACATCCACAGTGCTGTTAGAGAAGGAGATCCAGGATTTTCACCTAGCGACAGTGAAGGAAGTCAGGATAGTGAGTGTCTTGCAGGTGGTAGTGTTACAAAGCATCAGCTGCCCATGCCCTTCTAGGCGAGAATGGCTGAGAGTTCGGAATGTGCAGTCATAAAGGAGTTTGAAAACAATCTGAAATAGACCCAGCATCTCTCTGCCCTCGTGGGCATGGTATATTCTGTAATGTAAATGAAACGGTGACAGTAATAGAGTGTGAGGTGAGCAAACTATTCTGGATTAGGTGCAATGCCACCAGCTTGACATTGGAAGCTGAGGGGTTATTTGATGAGGATGAAGCCTTTTCTGAATGCAACACACAAATATCTACCAACGGAGTGTAAATGTGCCCAATTAGAGAGAGAAGTGACAGTTGCAGTATTTGAAGGTTACAAATTCCGCCAATTTCTGTAGGCACACAGTAATGCGGTGGGGAGAGGTATGAAGGGATCACTGTATGAAATGCCACACAAAATGGTAGCGCATTGTGTTTAAATTGCATAAGTATAGATTGACAGTACAATACAAGGCAAGGGACAGTAAGGACCTGTTGATTCAAAGCTACATATTTAGAACTGACAGCACAAGATATCAAAGGTGATTGAGTGCCTGGCTGAGTGATATTCTGTCTCTTGATGTTGCAAGCAAGCTGCAGTCTGAGACAGACCAATCAGTACAAAAAGATGACTGATTGATAGAACTTCTGTTGACAAAGTACTGCAAAGCCACCAAAGATTCAAAAGTCTGAAGTTCAGCCTGGTACATCACCTCATGCAATGGCGTGTGGCTCAGTGGTTAGTAGAGTCATAGAGTCAGAGAGATGTACAGCATGGAAACAGACCCTTCAGTCCAACCCGTCCACGCCGACCAGATATCCCACTTTGTCTATTTATCCTATCCATGCCCCTCATAATTTTGTAAACCTCTATAAGGTCACCTCTCAGTCTCTGAAGCTCCAGGGAAAACAGCCCCAGCCTGTTCAGCCTCTCCCTGTAGCTCAGATCCTTCGACCCTGACAACATCCTTGTAAATCTTTTCTGAACCCTTTCAAGTTTCACAACATCTTTCCGATAGGAAGGAGACCAGTATTGCACCAATATTCCAACAGTGGCCTAACCAATGTCCTGTACAGCCGCAACATGACCTCCCAACTCCTGTACTCAATACTCTGACCAGTAAAGGAAAGCATACCAAACGCCTTCTTCATTATCCTATCTACCTGCGACTCCACTTTCAAGGAGCTATGAACCTGCACTCCAAGGTCTCTTTGTTCAGCAACACTCCCTAGGACCTTACCATTAAGTGTATAAGTCCTGCTAAGATTTGTTTTCCCTAAAATGCAGCACCTCGCATTTATCTGAATTAAACTCCATCTGCCACTTCTCAACCCATTGGCCTATCTGTTCAAGATCCTGTTGTAATCTGAGGTAACCCTCTTCGCAGTCCACTACACCTCCAATTTTGGTGTCATCTCCAAACTAACTATCTGTATCTCTAATGCTCACATCCAAATCAGTTATGTAAATGACAAAAAGTAGAGGGCCCAGCACCGATCCTTGTGGCATTCCATTGGTCACAGGCCTCCAGTCTGAAAAACAACCCTCCACCACCACCCTCTGTCTTCTACCTTTGAGCCAGTACTGTATCCAAATGGCTAGTTCTCCCTGTATTCCATGAGATCTAACCTTGCTAATCAATCTCCCAAGAGGAACCTCGTCGAACGCCTTACTGAAGTCCATATAGATTACATCTCCTGCTCTGCCCTCATCAATCTTCTTAGTTACTTCTTCAAAAAACTCAATCAAGTTTGTGAGACATGATTTCCCATGCACAAAGCCATGTTGACTATCCCTAATCAGTCCTTGACTTTCAAAATACATGTACATCCTGTCCCTTAAGGATTCCATCCAACAACTTGCCCACCACTGAGGTCAGGCTTACCGGTCGTTAGTTCCCTGGCTTGTCTTTACTGCCCTTCTTAAACAGTGGCACCATGTTTGCCAGCCTCCAGTCTTCTGCTGCCTCGCAGCACTAGGGGCACAGGTTCAATTCCAGCCTGAGGCGACTGACCGTGTGGAGTTAGCATATTCTCCCTGTGTCTGCGTGGTTATATTCCGGGTGCTCTGGTTTCCTCCCATGGACCAAAGATATGTAAGTTAAGTGTCTTGGCCATGCTAAATTTCCCATAGTGCGTAGGCTACGTGGATTAGTCAAAAGGCAGGATTAGAGGGATATGGTGGTGGGTCTGGGTGTGATGCTGTTCAGAGCATTGATGTGGACTTGATGGGCCGAATGGCTTCTGCACTGTAGGGATCCTAAGAGGAAATAACGAGTAGAACAAGCTAATGGAAACACAATGCACTTTAGCAGAACCCATCTGTTTCATTTGTGTCCTTTACGAAGGAAATCTGCCACCCTTATCGAATCTGGCCAATGTATGATTTACAAAATATACGGATGTGGATAGTCGTAACTGCACTCTGAAATGGCCTAGGAAACCACTCAATTCAAGGGTAGTTGGGGTGGATAATATATTGTCCTTGCTAGTGTTGCTGACAGCCTGTGAAAGAATAAATTTGAAAATTCCATGGCAAAAATTGAGAATTCTTTTGCTTTAAAAAAATTCTAATGAGTTTCTTTGATATCAAGAGTTTAAAAGTAACTGTGTGTTAAAGCACATCAGCCAAAGGCTCAGGTCAGAACATTTCTCTTGAAAAGCTTTGGGATTTTCAATTTCCAATTTGGGTTTGATCTATTTTTTGCCATGTAGCATTTAGAACATAGAACATAGAAAATTACAGCACAGAAAAGGCCCTTTGGCCCTCGATGTTGTGCCAAGATTTAATCCTAATGTAAAATATAGTAACTTAACCTACGCATTCCAACACACTGCTATCCATGTGCATGTCCAGCAGTCGCCTAAATGTCCCCACTGACTCTGCTTCCACCACCACAGCTGGCAACGCATTCCATGCATTCACAACTCTCTGCGTAAAGAACCTACCTCTGACATCTCCTTTATACCTTCCTCCTAATATCTTCAGACTGTGACTTCTTGTACCAGTCAATCCTGCCCTGGGGAAAAGTCTCTGGCTATTGACCCTATCTATTCCTCTCATTATTTTGTACACCTCGATCAGGTCTCCTCTCTTCCTCCTTCTCTCCAATATACCTTATCCCAAATGAAGTCAATTCACATCATGTGAACTCACTTTGCAAATATAGAGTTCAGAAATTGTAGCAGAGTTTATGGAGTCAAGGACACCCAGCCATTAAAATGCCCAACAACCAAGTTGACATTTAACTTGCAAAAGAAACAAAATAATTGAAAAACGAGTTCAAGGTAACATTTTGGTCTTTGATTATCATAATGGACTCAAAAGTGGCATTATAGTCATAGAGTCATAGAGATGTACAGCATGGAAACAGACCCTTCGTTCCAACCCGTCCATGCCGACCAGATATCCTAACCCAATCTAGTCCCACCTGCCAGCACCCGGCCCATATCCCTCCAAACCCTTCCTATTCATATACCCATCCAAATGCCTCTTAAATGTTGCAATTGTACCAGCCTCCACCACATCCTCTGGCAGCTCATTCCATACACGTATAACCCTCTGCGTGTAAACGTTGCCCCTTAGGTCTCTTTTATATCTTTCCCCTCTCACCCTAAACCTATGCCCTCTAGTTCTGGACTCCCCGACCCCAGTGAAAAGACTTTGTCTATTTATCCTTTCCATGCCCCTCATAATTTTGTAAACCTCTATAAGGTCACCCCTCAGTCTCTGATGCTCCAGGGAAAACAGCCCCAGCCTGTTCAGCCTCTCCCTGTAGCTCAGATCCTCCAGCCCTGGCAACATAATTGCCTCTCAACTTTTGATAGACCCACACCATCCTAACTTGGAACTGTGTCATTGTTTCTTCACTGTTACTGGGTCAAAATCCTGGGACTCTTTCCGTAACAGTACTATGGGTGTTTCCACACCCCAAGAGCTGCAGCTGTTGAAAAGGTTAGCTCATCATCACCTCCTCAAGGGCAATCAGAATTGTTAATAAATGCCAGCCTAACCAGCGATGCCTACACCTTATCAATAAATATAATTAAATGTTTGTAAATATACAGCTACCAGGAATATAGAGAAAGTTCATGTTTCCAAGCTACAGCAATCACTAGGATGTGTGCCCCATCAACTCTTTAGGATGGATAAAGAAGTCATTCAGTGAGCGGCTGAGTTATATAGACTAGGAAAGTCTAGAGTTGGATTATCAGTCTATACTGAACTATCTAGGAGGATAGTACCAGTGCTTCCAATGGCCCTCTGTAACTCCCAGTATTTATCGAAGGTAGGGAGTGATTCATCCTGTGGTAAAACCATCTACTGATGCACAATTTTATATCTTGCACATTTTTAAGACATCACTCATAGGGCATGAGTGTCACTAGCTGGGCTCGTATTTAATATCCATCCCTAATTACCCTTGAGGAAGTGGGTTGCCTTAACTACTGCAGTCGATGTATCATAAGTAGACCCACTGTGCAAATAGGGAGGCAATGCCTGAATTGCCCAGGGCTACTGAAGGAACAGCGATATATTTCCAAGTAAGGATGGTGAATGGCTCAGAGGAGGACTTATAGGTGGTAGATTATTTTTAAAATTCATTCATGGGACATGGATGTCACTGGCCAGACCAATATTTATTGGAAATCCCTAATTGCCCAGAGGCCATTTGACAATCAACCATATTGCAATGGGTCTGAAGTCACACAGTGGGCAGACCAGGTAAAGACAGCAGATTTCCTTCCTTAAAGGTCATTAGTGAACCAGATGGGTTTTTTCTCCAACAAACAATAACAGTTTTGTAGTTATCATCAGACTCAAAATCCCAAACTTTTAATCAAATTCACCATCTGCCATAACAGGCTTTGAACCCAGCTCCCCAGGACATTGCCTGGACCTCCCAGACTAAGAGTCTGGTGGTAATACCACTAAACTATCAGCTCCTCTTATCTGTAGTTGCTACCTCTGACCTTCTAGATAGTAGTGGGTTTGAAAGAAATAAATGCCTTCAGGACAGAAAGGAAGAACATTGGTGGGAAAGATGCATCGCATTTTGAGAAATGTGGCACGATGGCTCAGTGGTTAGCACTGCTGCTTCACAGTGCCAGCGTCCCAGGTTCAATTCCAGCCTTGGGTGGCTGTCTGTGTGGAGTTTGCACATTCTCCCCGTGTCTGTGTGGGTTTGCTCTGGTTTCCTCCCACATTCCAAAGATGTGCAGGTCAGGTGAGTTGGCTATGCTAAATTGCCCATAGTGTTAGGTGCATTAGTCAGAAGGAAATGGGTCTGGCTGGGTTACTCATCAGAGGGTTGGTGCGGACTTGTTGGGCTGAAGGGCCTGTTTCCATACTGTAGGGAATTGAATCTAATCTAAATCCCTTGCTGCACACCAGTGAAATATTGACCTATTCAAAAATTATTCCTTAAAGATTTGAAGGCTTTTGGAGCAAGGGGAACTTTTGTCTGTGTTCTTGAGGCAGTATGAGATTTTTAATTAGATATTTTCTGTCCTAAAACAAGGATGAGATATGCAGGCTGGCTGAAAATTGGCACCATGAATGGAGAAAACAAGAAACTCGTGACAACATCAAGGCCTAATCACCTGAATTCTGTCAGCTTCTATTGATTGGAGGCCTGATGCTATCAGTGCTGATTGTTTTTCTTCCTCCCCCCCCCCAGTAACACAGGGATCAAGTGCATCAGACTGATACCTGCTGCAGCAGACACACGTTGATTGAGTCTACTTGAGGAAGCAGGTACACAGTCTTCCAGGAGATGCAGGCTGTGCTGCATGAACAGGAACATGCCTCTCTTGAAAACAACAGTTAATCAGTGTTTGGAAAATGAGAGCCCAGTCAACAAGCAGTGAGGAATCTGTTGTTAATTGGACAGGGTAACAGGAAATCACAATTGAAGCACCATTTTATGACCATCAGTGAGAAACACACAAACTTGGAGGTGAAGCTGAAATTGAAATGTGCTGAATGTGTGATTGAGTGCCCATTTTAAAATTGAAATGGTGCTCTTGGTGGAAATCACTGTAAATGACATTACTGTATGAATAAGAAATAGCTACTTGTATCAACTTGCTCTTCCTCTCTATTTTAATAGAGGCATTACTTAACATAAGCAGGTTAACTGCCCTGGTAAAATAACAGGGAGAGGAATTTGCTGTAAATCCAATATAGATTCATACAGTAACGTTAGTGAATTTAAACTCCAATCTAGAGTAAGCATGTTAATTGACAGCTCTCAAAACATATTGGCATTTTATCAACATTGTGCCAGGGGTGATTTAGCAATCCATTCCCTTCACTGAATTATCAGCATCTTTTCCATATTCAAGGCTGCCATTTCACTGCAGTACTGTGAAAGTGTTACACCAGTTGGGGTACTGTCTTGTGGAATAAATGCTCATTAATTGAGGCATAAGAAGAGTTGCGTATCTTTGTACACCAGTGGGTGAAAGTAAGCACACAGGTGCAGCAGGTAGTGATGAAGACAAATGGTATGTTGGGCTTCATAGCAAGAGGATGTGAATACAGGACTGCAATTGTACCGGGCCTTGGTGAGACTACACCTGGAATACTGTGTGCAGTCCTAAACTGTGGAAGGACGTTCTGGCTAAGGAGGGAGTGCAGAAAAGATTTACCAGACTGATTCCTGTGATGGCAATGATAAAGAAATTTACAATCATAGAATCCCTACATTGTAGAAGCAGGCCATTCAATCCACACCAACCCTGTGAAGAACATCCCACCCCAATCCTAATGGCCAACCCTGGACACTACATTTAGCATGGCCAATCCACCTAATCTTTGGACTGTAGGAGGAATCCCACACAGACATGAGGAGAACGTGCAAACTCCACACAGACAGTCACCCAAGGGTGGAATCAAACCCAGGTCCCTGGTGCTGTGAGGCAGCAGAGCTAACCACTGAGCTACCTTAGATTAGTTGGGACCATATCCATTGGAATTCTGAAGAATGAATGAGGAACTCATCAAAACCAAGAAAATTCTAGCAGGGTGAGGGAGGCTAAGATCAGGAGAGGTGTTCCCAGTAACAGGGAGACCAGAACTAGGTGTCAAAGCCTCAGGATATGTAGTAGGCCATTTCGGACTGAAATGAGAAATTTCTTCACCAGGGAGGGATGAACTTGTGAAATTCTCTGACATAGAAAGTGGTTGAAGCTGAAATAATGAGTGTTTTTAAGGAGTTCAATATAGTTCTGAGAGCTAAAGTGATCAACCAGAAACAGGGAATAACTGGTGGTTAGCCTTGACCGTGTTGAATAGCTGCCTCCTGCTCCTATTTGCTATTCTATATTTTTAATTGAGGCCCTGTTCACTCACTCAGTTTGATAAACAAAGTGCTGCAGCACCAGCTGCAGAAAAATGTGGGAGGTTTGTGTCACGGCCAACGCCCATCCTTCCACTCACCAAAACCAGTTTCTGGTTAGACTTTGATGTGGCTCTAATCCCATATTCACATGGGCCTATTGTTTTAAAATCCTGGCATGAGACCCTTTTTAAAGTGTTCAGGGAAAATTAAGGGGTTAGGAACATTACTAACCCTTTTTTGAGGAACATACCTCCCACTGAAGACTGCCACAGAGAATCTAACCTTCGGTTAAAGCATATTACTTTTGTTCTGGGTGTTGAGATACCAACGCTATCTCTTGTTTTTTTTTCCAAGATTTCCAATTTAGCAAAATTTAACAATATATCTGGCATGTAGCAAACCTACAGGCATGAGTTGGCATTATTGAAACACCTAGAATGACAGGGTATAGTTTTATGATAAGCTGTAACAGATTTAAAACAGAAATGGGAAGAAATGTGGAATTCACCGCACCCAGAGTCCGATGGATGCTGGGTGATTAAGTGAATTTAAGGTGGAAGTAGCTTTTTAATTAGAAATGGGCTGAAAGGTTATGAAAAGTGGGCAGGAAAATGTTGTTGAGATAAACCATGATCATATCAAATGGCGAAGCAGCCTCAAGGGGCTGAATTATCTACTCCTTTCCCTTGTTCTTATGTTCATCCTCTTTTGCACCCATATGTTTTATGTTCTCAGGACATCCTAACTGGATTGGGTTGGGATATCTGGTCGGCATGGACAGATTGGACCGAAGGGTCTATTTCCGTGCTGTACATCTCTATGACTCTATGATAAAACTCTTTGCAGACAAGTAAATTCTTTTGAAAGTTAGACAGTACTCCAACACTCTGAAATTCAGCAACCAATTCAGGTTCTCACCAAATACACTGAATTATTAATTCATCTGCATTTGTTGATGTGAATTTTGTTGAGGACAGCAGAAATTTACTTCTACCAAAAAAAGCGCATACAGGGTCATGGTTTGATGTAAATTCTAATGAGAGCAGAATTCTAATTCAATCCTTTCCCAAACCAGGAGGAACTGGTAGTTCACAAACACAAAGACAGATAACAGAGTAAGACAGAATAGATTGACCAAAGTAAAATCCATATAAAGGAAAGGTAGGGAGAGTAGAAAATCCATGGTTTGGTGTAAAAGGATGACCTTGGGCTAAATTCAATAGTATTGAAGTTTCTGATTTAAAGAGATACACACCAAAGTTGTTTTTTGCCCCAGGAGAGACAGCTGTGGAGATGAATGTTTCTGCTTGCTGCACATAGCCTCAATATTGTTGGCAGGGCCTGAACTTAGACGTTTTCTGGGGAGGGAGAGAGAGTCAAAAGGGACCTCACTTTGCTCCTCAGTGCCTGAACCAGTTCTGTAGCAGGCAAGTGCTTCAAAACTCAAAGGACTTTTGCTTGGTATGTGATTTCTAGCTCTAACTGCCAGTAATTCAAGCATAATTGTATGTTCCAAGTAGAACTTAATAAATTTGTCTGGAGATAGATTAGATTAGATTCCCTACAGTGTGGAAACAGGTCCTTTGACCCAACTAGTCCACACCGAAGAGTAACCCACCCAGGCCCATTCCCCTAGCCTATATTTACTCCAACCAACACTATGGGCAATTTGGCATGGTCAATTCACCTGACCTGCACATTTTTGGAGTGTGGGAGGAAACCAGAGCACCCGGAAGAAACCCATGCAGACATGGGGAGAATGTGCAAACTCCACACAGACAGTCACCCGAGGCGGGAATCGAACCCGGGTCCCTGGTTTTGTGAGGCAGCAGTGCGAACCACTGAGCCACCATGCCTCCCCCAGAACCAGTTCTGTAGCAGGCAAGAGCAAACATTTAAGAGCTATCTTAAATCATGCGTTCTCATTGTTCAAGCAGTTAAATTTTCAATGGTCTGTTGGTTAAAATGTATTCATGGGTTGTGGGCATTGCTGGCTGAGCCAGCCTTTATTGCCCATTCCTAATTACACAAAGGGCAGTTAAGTGTCATCCACATCACGGCTGGTCTGGAGGTCACATGTAGGCCATTACCTTCCCTAAAGGACATGAGTGAATCAGATTTTTTTCCCGAGCTCTTACAAGACCTCCTTTATACACAGTTCTTAGGTATTCTAAAATTCCATTACTATGGTGTTACATTCTTTTTCCCCTCAAGATTAGAGTGGTGCTGGAAAAGCACAGCCAGTCAGGCAGCATCCGAGGAGCAGGAAAATTGATGTTTTGGGCAGGAGCCCTTCATCAGGAGTTCCTGAAGTAAATTCTAATGAGAGCAGAATTCTAAATTCAATCCTTCCTCAAACTAGGAGGAACTTGTAGTTCACAAACACAAAGACAGATAACAGAGTAATCTGCTCCTCGGATGCTGCCTGACCTGCTGTGCCTTTCCAGCACCACTCTAATCTCCAGCATCTGCAGTCCTCACTTTCGCCTATTGTTTTTCCCCCAACAATCGCAACTGGCTTCACAATCATTGTTAGACTCTTAATTCCAGATTTGTATTCAATTCAAATTCCACCAATCTGCCGAGGGGGGGGTTTGAACCTGGGTTTCTGGGTGAGTAGCCCAGTGATAATGCCATTAGGCCATCACCTCCCCTTTAGCTTTCGATTTTTAAACACTGTAGGTGATTAAGTGTGTGTGTAAGCGTATTATATTTGATAAGTTTCTGCAGATATTCCTTCTCCTCCCCAACAAGGTTGGAATGTAGCACATACACACCCTTAGGACATCTTAAAACACTTTGCAGACAAACAAATCCTTTTGAAAGTTAGGCAGTACTTCAACACTCTGAAATTCAGCAACGAATTCAGGTTCTCATCAAATACACTGAATTATTAATTCATCTGCATTTGTTGATGTGAATTGGTCATGTTGCTGTAGGGTAAAACAACTTTATGCTGTTAAAAAATAATCTGCCTTCTTGAATGTCCAATTACCAGCCAATGAATTAAAAAATCAATATTTGTTACAAACTCAACTTTACTACACAGTGGACTTTTAAATCACAGCATTCCCAGTCAGAAGGAAGAATGTTACCAATTACCAGGTTATAGTCCAACAGGTTTATTTGGAAGCACTAGCTTTCGGAGCGCTGCTCCTTCATCAGATGGTTGTGGAGTGTACCACAACTACCTGATGAGGGAGCAGCACTCTGAAAGCTAGTGCTTTCAAATAAACCTGTTGGACTATAACCTCATGTTGTGTGATTTTTATCTTTGTACACCCCAGTCCAACACCAGCATCTCCAAATCATGACTGATTATCAGAACCACTTTGCAAGAGATTGGGGAATTATAATGGATACTTCTCCTTACCACCTTTTAGTTTTGTGCTTGAATATATATACATTTTGCCATATCCATCCAAGCCTTCATTTACAAAGCTTGCATCTCTCACATGAAGTACAAATTGCATTTATTTTTAAATCTACCTTACATTGTCTATGTATTTAGGTTCCTGTGTTAATCTTGGGTTTGGCCCTCTCATGATCATTGATGTTGATATCATTTTATTCTGACCTTTGTGTAATTACCTTTCCCCATTTCAGGCAACGGGACATTGATTGGTGCTTCTACCAACGTGGTATGTGCAGGAATAGCAGAACAACATGGCTATGGCTTCTCCTTCATGGCCTTTTTCAGGTAAAATGGCTTGAAAACTTTGTCTAAATGCAAGAAGACACTAAATACACTCGCAGAACGGACATATGTTTTGCGAACGAATTACAATTTAGATACATTTTAGTGGTAAGAGCATTAATGGCACCAAAAATGAGTCTAAGTAGAATAGAGAAGCATAGTATTGCGGGATTGTGTTCAAATAACAACTGGAATCAGTGAGTGGCGTAAAATAGCCTCTTTTATTTAGCAATCACAGCACAAGTTCAAGACGGCAATAGAATCCTGAAATACAGCTCTTACAAGAGCCCCTTTATACATGGTTCTTGCGTATATTAAAATTCCATTACTACGGTGTTACATTCTTTTATCTATAGTACACAAAGGTTTGACAGGCTTCTGTACTGGGAGACAGGAGATGGGTTAAAATGTGCTCAATGTTGGCTGCTACTTCTGATGGGATGTCTGTCCGGTCTGCTTGGATAATTAGGAGGTGTTAGTTCTTTTGTCTTTTAAATTAGAAAATATTAGTCAAAGTGCTAGGACCCTATGCTCTAAATAAGTTAGAAATTGTACATCTACTTAATAAGAGAATAAAGGATATTAAACTGATTACTGCAGCTGGGTTATGAGATTTATTTACTATTTGCCAGTGTGAGTTTTATTTAACAGGTACTTTCTAATTGGAGAATCTATTCAGGTCCAGGAGATGGTTGGTAAGGGCTGATTAATATTATACCGTTTTGTGGAGACTTGATGGGGGTGGTATTGTTCTGTATGCTGCACTTATTCAGAGGTAAACACTGCTCGGAGCAAGGGCTGATAAGGTGTGAAAATGCAGTCATGAGTTTGAAAGGGTTGTTTTTAAATTTGGATATTAAAATATACTACAGAACTGGGGTTTTATGAATGAATGAATGAAACTGTTATAGTAAATAATGGGTTAGTAAAGGGTTATGAATGAATAAATGAATGAATAGGAACCTGGTGTTAATGAATATAGCAAGCTGGAGAGTGAGTTAATAAAGATATAACATAATATCTCACAGGATCCAAAGATACCTATTAATAAATCAATATATCCAGCAGCGGAGGCTAATAAGTCCATGAATGGAAAATGTAAACTCAGCTTTAGGCTCCAATTCCAGAAGGATAAAATTAAAAAATAAGGATGTTATGTTAAACCTGTGTTGTACCTTAGTTGAGATTAGAGTGGTGCTGGAAAAGCACAGCAGGTCAAGCAGCATCCAAGGAGCAAGAAAATCGATATTTCGGGCAAAAGCCCTTCATCCATTCCTGAAGAAGGGTTTTTGCCTGAAATGTCAATTTTCCTGCTCCTTGGATGCTGCCTGACCTGCTGTGCTTTTCCAGCACCATCCTAAGCTCCAACATCTGCAGGACCACTTCTGCCCAGTTGAACTTTAGTTGGACAATACTGGAGAGCTGTGAACAGTTCTGGCCTTCATTTTAGAAAGGGATGTAGTGGCATTGGCAAAAGCTCAAAGAAAATTCCCAAGGATGGTGCAAGATGCTTCAACTTATGGATCAAAGGAAGACACCAGAAGAAGAAGGCAGTCATTAATGAGTCAAGTAGGGAATTCAAGAGAAATATCTTATTTCAAAGTATGGCTATGTCAAGGATCTCCCAATCACAAGAACTACATCAGGTAAATAACATCAATACATTGAAGGGGAAGTTAGGTGAAGACAATAGAGAGCAAGAAATGGAAGTATCTGCTAATGGGGTTAGTTGGAAAGAAATGGGATGAGACTTATCTGGGGTAGAGACTGGTCAGCTGACTAATTGGTTTCTCTGTTGTAGGATCACATACGATAAATAAACATCGTGAGACCATAAGAGCTGAAATTAGGCCATTCAGCCCATTGAGTCTGCTTCACCATTTGAGCATGGCTGATAGGTTTTTCAACCCCATTCTCCTGCTTTCTCCCCATGACCTTTGATCCCCTTGGCAATCAAGAACCTATCTACCTCTGTTGTAAATATACTCAATTAATTGACCTCCACAGCCCTCTGTGGCAATGAATTCCACAGATTCCCCATTCTCTGGCTAAAGAAGTTTCTCCTTATCTCCATTCTAAAGGCTCTTCCCTTTACTCTAAGGCTGTGCCCTCGGATTCTCATCTCTCCTGCCAATGGAAACTTCTTCCCAACATTCCCTCTGTCCAGGCCATTCAGTATTCTGTAAGTTTCAATCAGATCACCCACATCCTTGTGAGCGGCACGGTGGCACAGTGGTTAGCACTGCTGCCTCACAGCGCCAGAGACCCGGGTTCAATTCCCGCCTCAGGCAACTGACTGTGTGGAGTTTGCACATTCTCCCCGTGTCTGCGTGGGTTTCCTCCAGGTGCTCCGGTTTCCTCCCACAGTCCAAAGATGTGCAGGGCCAGGTGAATTGGCCATGCTAAATTGCCCGTAGTGTTAGGCGAGGGGTAAATGTAGGGGTATGGGTGGGTTGCGCTTCGGTGGGTCGGTGTGGACTTGTTGGGCCGAAGGGCCTGTTTCCACACTAATCTAATCTAATCCTTCTAAACTCCATCGAGGAAAAACTCAGAATCCTCAAATGTTCCTCATGTGTTAAGACGTTCATTCCTGGGATCGTTCTCATGAACCTCCTCTGGACCTGCTCCAGGGCCAGTATATCCTTCCTGAGGTATGGGGCCCAAAATTGCTCAAAATGCTCTAAATGTGGTCTGACCATAGCCTTATAAAGCTTCAGAAGTACAGCTCTGCTTTTATATTCTAGTCCTCTTGAGATGTATGACAACAATATATTTGACTTCCTAATTCCCGATGCTAATGTACATTCTAATAGCCAGACAACCTCATGTATTGGCTTTGATTTCTGCTCTGATGTTGTTAGTTGTGGTAGAGGGAGCCTGAAGTTGTAGGTTATCATTGTGAGTAAAGACTTGCCTTTCCGATGGCGTACGTTCATGTTATACATGCATTCCAACAAAAAGCTAACTGAAAATGTATGACATTAAGAGTACGTTCATCGAGTTTACACTCCCAGTGGGAACCTACCTTTGATCCTCACTCTCTTGATTCACAGTCTCCTGCTGCAGGAGAGAATTTGTGAATTTACCTGAAAACGAGCAAAGCAATTTTTCAGCCATTGATGCAGTGTGCAGCAAGGAATTTGTACTAATGTTTAAAATCACTGCAAGTCAGGCCTTGGGATTTTTTAATAACATTTCCTCATATTTTCCTTTTCCCAGACAAATACAAAATTAATCCCTTCTCTCCAAACACAGAAATGGGATTCAGTATTTTGAGTAACATTAGCCGAGACTAAGATTTAAAATTCTGATGTTTTCCCACACATCTGGACCTAATGTGGTGCTGCAACATTGTAATCACCTGTACTGAGTGAAAGGCGTTATTCCCAGCCTTTTATTTCTCTTTCCTCTTGACCAGCACCCGAAAGCAAGATTCCTCATGAAACTGCTGAGACAATACAACGACCTTAAGAATGGTATTTTTTCTTCTGTTTTATGGAGAACTGTTGAGTCAGAGGTGTGAAGTGGTCTACTCAAAGCCAATAGAATACACAGTTTGTGAGGCCCTGGCCTTTTTAAAAAAATTGGAACAATAGAAGCAGCCTGAATGGGTGGGTTCAAGCTCCCACAGAACCAGGACTTTCAGTTTTAGCTTTCAGCAGTTGCTGAGGTCTGAAAATTGGATGTGGAAGCTCTTATTCCTCTCTCTGTTATAGCTAAAAACTGGGGCTCTATTCCTGCTGCTAGAATTGCATGTGATACATTGTATTTTACTGAATTTGCCTTTGCCAAGGGTGTGTTTATGGGATCTTACTGTATTGGAACAGTTAAATAGTAGTTGTTAAAATAACTACAATTTTGTTTCACATTTTGATAGAGTTACAGTTAAGCCAGCTATTTTATTTTTATTTTGTCTGTAAACTAAAGTGTGTTTTGCTATAAGTTGAGTAGTTTGACCAATCAAATTACATCTGGAATGTAATGCCTTATTCTTACCTTTAAAATAAGGAAAAGATAGGGTCCAGACTATCTCTTTAATATATTTTGAGGGGGTTTGGTCTGGTCCATAGCACTGGTCTATTAGCAGGGACCGAAATGCAAGGTGAAGAGAGTCCCTTAAGAGATGTGATAGTGGACCATCGGATTTTGAGAATGTTGTGTTTGCCGCTGCAGAACAACAGGAAATATCCCTGAACCTGACATTATAACAGACTGGCACTGGGATCTGTTGGTTGCTGTATGGAGCAATTGGGAGAGGGGCCTCTTAACAAGGAAATTCTGGCCATATATTTTTCCTTTGCTCATTGTTCGGGCAGCGGGTGGTCAGAAACATTTGTCTATTGACTACACAACACAGAAGGCAGTCACTGGGTCATCAGAGTGAAGTGATTCTATTTTTGTGATTCAATGCCCTGAACATAAAATGCATCATTACTTTTTTTTTTGTATGTCTTTTAATCTTTCTATTAGTGTACAGGATCTATATATAAAAAAAGTTGTAACAAATCAAATGCTTCCTGAAAGAAACCCATTAATATTTCTCAGTGAACTGTGAAATGATCAAGTAGGAGTGATTCTATCTATCAGTAGGTCATTAGTGTTTTACTGAGGCCATAGCTGATTATTTCTCAACATGTGCTATGTTTTCAACTCCAAGCCATTTCTAACCTGTTTGAAAGTGTTTACCCAGACCAGTACAGTATTAATTAGTGTCTAACACAGGGTGGTATTTTTAATTACTTCTGAGCTTCTGCCTTTGCATGGCAGTGCATATGGCTGCAAAACTATTAGCAGTTATGAAAGTAAGAGCTTGTTTCTATACAGCACCTTTCAACGTCAGGACATCCAAAAGGATAGCATTATACAACATGGAAGCAGGCCCTTCGGTCCAACTCGTCCATATGACCAGGTTTCTCAAACTGAATCAGTCCCATTTGCCCGCGCTTGGCCCATATCCCGCTAAGTCAAGAGTGTGATGTTGGAAAAGCACAGCAGGTCAAGCAGCTTCTGAGGAGCAGGAGAATTGACATTTTGTGCATAAGCCCTTCATCCCGAAATGTCAACCCTCCTGCTCCTTGGATGCTGCCTGACCTGCTGTGCTTTTCCAGCACCACACTCTCGACTCTGATCTCCAACATCTGCGGTCTTCACTTTCTCCATATCCTGCGAAACTTTTCCTATTCATGAACCTGTCCAAATGTCTTTTAAATGTTGTAACTGTACCTGCATCTACCACTTCCTCTGGCTGTTCATTTCACATTTGACCCACACTCTGTGTGAAAACATTGCCCCTCAGATCCCTTTTAAATCTTTCTCCTCTCACCTTAAAATTATGCCCTCTAAGTTTTCAACTCCCCTACCCTAGAGTAAAGATCTTTGCTCTTCACCCTCATTATTATGCCCCTTATAATTTTACAAACCTCTTACGCTGTCAGCCTATCCAGCCTCTCCTTATAACTCAAACTCCCCAGTACCAGTAAAATCTCTGTAAATCTTTCCTGAACCCTCTCCAGCTTAATAATATCCTTCCTATAGCGGGGTGACCAGAACTGTACACAGTTGAATTGAATTGAATGAATTGAAGTTATTGTCACGTGTACTGAGGCACAGTGAAAAGTTGTATCTTGCGAGCAGATCACATATTTAAGTAGCATAGATAATAGGTAATAGGTAAACCGTGGCAAAAATGCTCCAAACGTGGCCTCACCAGTGTCCTGTACAGCCGCATGGTAATGTTCCAACTCCTATTCTCAATGTTCTGAACAATGAAGGCAAGTGTGCCAAAGATTTTTTTTTACCAACCTGTCTACCTCTGACATAACTTCCCAGGAACTGTGTACTTGAACCCCTCGGTCTCTCTGTTCACCAACACTACCCAGGACCCTACCAAGACTTCACAACGATTTAACTTCTTTTGAAATGAAGTTACATAAGCAAACTTGACGGCCAATTTGTATAGAACAAGCTCCTAAAATTAGCAAATGACGCATATGGCTGGTTAATTAGCATTGGCTGTATATATATATATATGTTGGCCTGTCCATCTTTGCTGCTCTTCTTCAATGAGTATATGAGTTCCTTGGGTGGACAGGCAGATCTTCTGTCAATTTTGTTTTGTATAAAAGGCAGCTTCGATAAATTAGCCCTTCCTGATTATGTCATTGAACTGCAGCCTTTTATGTGTTCAAAGCCTGTGTTGTGACTTGAATTTGAGATTTACTGAGTGTCAAGTGTGCAGCCATGGAGTCAAACTTTAATTAATAAAAGGTAGAACTGGAAAATATAAAGAGTATGATATGTTAGAAAGCATAGCACAAGAAGGAGTGGATCAGTTGTTAATGCTGCAGCCCCTTCATTTTGAATTGTACAAGCCAACTAATTCAAAGTCTTTGAAATAATCATGATTTGGAAATGTCGATGTTGGACTGGGGTGTACAAAGTTAAAAATCACACAACACCAGGTTATAGTCCAACAGGTTGAATTGGAAGCACTAGCTTTCAGAGCACTGCTCCTTCATCAGGTGGTTGTGGAGAATAAGTTTGTAAGACACAGAATTTATAGCAAAAGTTTACAGTGAAATTAAATATTGAAAAAGACATGGATTGTTTGTTAAGTCATTCATCTTTTAGAATGACCATGTTGGTTTCAGTTCTTTCATATGTAAATCGCAGAACGTTTTTAAAAATTGCATTCTCAAGTGAACTTTAACAATTGGCGTCATGTCGGCCCAGATAATGTATTGAAGGTGTGAGTTTCCCTGTGTGAGACTGTCTGTGCCACATAAAACCAATGCAACTTGAGAATGCAACTTTTAAAAAAGTTCTGCGATTTATATATGAAAGAATTGAAACCAACATGGTCATTCTAAAAGATGAGTGATTAACAACTAATCCAGATCTTTTTTCAATACATAATTTCAGTTTCATCACACCATAAACTTTTGCTATAAATTCTGTGTCTTACAATCTTATATTCCATAACCACCTGATGAAGGAGCAGTGCTCCGAAAGCTAATGCTTCCAAATAAACCTGTTGGACTATAACCTGGTTTTGTGCGATTTTTAACTTTGAAATAATCATGGCTGAAACAGGAGTTAAAACAGTGATGAAGGAGGTACTCAAATATATTGAATTTTTGAATGCAAAGTTAGTAATATGTGCATTAATCTGTCAAATTGACGTCCCCGGCTCAGCCTTAAAATAGCCCAAAGGTTAGCTCTTTTATTGAGGCACAACTTCAGCCTTATCATTCTTTGGCTAATGATGTGAGACTCCATGGTTGCTATTCAGTGACCCCTGTGTAAGGTGTATGCATGACGATGTAAGGAAATGACAGAATCCGAATTGTCAGTGGGATCTTTGAAGAGTAAGAATGGAATCAGGATCAATTGCTGTCATTCAAGAAGCTGAACTTAAATTAATCTGCTCTGAAGGGAGAAACATTGGAGTGTGGTGAATTAGGAGAAGATAAGGTTTCTTGCTTACGTAAGAAATGAGAGTTAGGGGTAAATTGTATGATTCCTTAGGTCAGCTGATGTTAATTGAAATTATGACTAAACTGCTATATTGACTTCACTACTCTTCTCTACTCCAAATCTTGTGAATCCCAACAATTTATTCATCTGAGTTCTTATGACTGAAAATCCACAGCCTTTTGAAGTGGATTCCTCTTAAAAATATTTCTTTTGTGTTAGAGAAACACCTCAAAACACCTTCTAAACGTGGAGCCATCTGACATTGCAGTACTGAACTGAAACCACATAGTTACATGGCTTAAGCAGCAGAGTTGGTACTCCACGCAAAAAAAAAACTTCAAATCATTATCTTGGGTAACCTTCTGTAACTCAAATCAATGATTATGGATTTTTCTTTTAGAATTTAGTCCAATCCCCATCTGACAGCAGTACACAATCACTCTGAGTTCCATGGGCACCAGAAATGGCATATGTCTGTAGAATCTGCTCAACTCAGCTTGTGATAATTTGGATGGTGTAAATCCACCAATGTTATCCTGAAGATCGCAAGAAACTACAGAGGGTCATGAACACAGCCCAGGCCATCACACAGACCAGCCTCCCATCCATTGACTCCATCTATACTTCCCACTGCCTCAGAAAAACAACCAACATCATCAAAAAGACCCCTCTCACTCCAGTTGCACTCTCTTCCATCCTCTTTCATTGGGCAGAAGATATAAAAGTTTGTAGATACATATGAACAGATTCTTCCCTGCTGTTGTTAGACTTCTGAATGGACCTCTCAAATTTTAAATTTATTGTTTTTTTTAATTAGATTTCCTACAGCGTGGAAACAGGCCCTTCAGCCCAACCCGACCCTCTGAAGAGCAACCCACCCAGACCCATTTCCCTCTGACTAATGCACCTACCAATATGGGCAATTTAGCGTGGCCAATTCACCTGACCTGCATATCTTTGGACTGCGGGAGGAAACCGGAGCAAACCCACGCAGACAAGGGGAGAATGTGCAAACTCCACACAGACAGTTGCCCAAGGCTGGAATCGAACCTAGGACCTTGGTGCTGTGAGGCAGCAGTGCTAACCACTGAGCCACCGTGCTGCCTTACCTCACTCCTTATGCACCTTCTCTACAGCCATAACTTTGTACTTCTCACTGTTCTCTTACCCAAATTCACTTTGTATCGTATGATCTGATTGTATGGCATGCAAAATAAATTTTTTCACTGTACCTAGGTACATGTGACAAGAATAAATCAAATCAAATCAAGTACCAAAAAGAATTGCAGCAACTATGGAATTGAGCATCTGGATCAAACTTCAGCCGTCTTCTTCAGCCTGCCTGGAGTATCCTCAAATAAAAGCAAAATACTGCAAACGCTGGAACTCTGAAGCAAACATGGAAAATGCTGGAGAAATTCAGCAGGTCTCGCACCTTCTGTGGAGAGAGAAATGGAGTTAATGTTTTAGTCTTGGTATGACTGGTTCAGAATGGAAAGGGATTAGAAAATGGTGGTTTTTCCCTTTAAGGGAGGTGGAGGATGATTGAGGAGAACAGATAGTTTCTGTGTGCCTCTACTACACCACTAGAATCATCACCTACTGAATTTGGGTGGCTCCAGGTTCTTTTATATGATTCAACCAATTTCAATTTCCCCAGAAACTTTGGTTTCCAGTCTCAGTTTCAGACTTAGTTTCCAGAAAAATTAGATGAGTTGGTTTCCCTTCTCAGTTTACTTTTCCAGTTTTACCATTTCAAATGTGGTCTATCTTAAAAAAAATGCAAGCTTTGAATTCCGTCACAGTAAGATCTAGGTATTGCTGGCAGAGAAGGTGGAGATTAACCAAGTTGGTAACTGACTGACAGAAGTATGGCTTGGTTCTGAAGTTGTAGGTGGGTCTGATCAGCAGATTTCATCTCCAAAAGGACATTAGCAAACAGCTGGAGTTTTAGGACATTTGCATAATTACAATTAACATTACTTACCTGTTCAATTCCAGCCTTGGGCGACTGTCTGTGTGGAGTTAGCACATTCTCCCAGTGTCGGCGTGGATTTTCTCCGGGTGCTCCAGTTTCCTCCCACAGTCCAAAGGTTTGCAGATTAGGTGAATTGGCCATGCTAAATTGCCCCTAGTGTTAGGTGCGTAAGTCAGAGGGAAATGGGTCTGGGTGGGGTTACTCTTCGGAGGGTCGGTGCGGACTGGTTGGGCTGAAGGGCCTGTTTCCACACTGTAGGGAATCTAATCATAATCTAATCTCAAATTTGGTACAATTAACTGAATTTTTAAATTCCCAAATGTTAGGATCTGAACTCTTGTGGATTACTGGTCCAGTAACTTACCTGCTTTACTACAGTTCCTGACAATTACACTATTTGCTTTGTAGTATCTAGATCCTAATTTGCAAGAGCTCTCGCTTAATATGATCCTCTGCTATTAACAGTCATTTTATATTGATTTTTAATTTTGTAGCCAAGCTTCATGATAATTCCAGTGTTGGTCTGTGACCATTGTTAATGTGATACTTCACTAACCGTAATAAATACAAACTAAGAGATTTCATTAGACCACTATCGCAAATTAAAAACTTGCCTCATAAGTTTAATTATATCCTTTTAATTAACTTTACATCAACACGGCAGGATCTCCAGTATCTTTAATGAGAAAGTTAAATATATTCAGCTTGAACAAATCGCACCAACTCAGGAAAGAAGATTGTAACTGAAAAAAAACGTAAAATTTGCCAAGCGATGAATTTGCAGATAGCTTTCGGAGAGGAGGAGTTCCTGGATGTCTTGAAATGCACAAAAGTGGATAAATTCCCAGGACGTGATCAGGTGTACCCTAGATCTCTTGTGGGAAGCAGGGGAAGTGATTGCTGGGCCCCTTGCTGAGATATTTGTATCATTGGTAGTCACAGGTGAGATGCCAGAAGATTAGAGGTTGGCTAACGTGGTACCACTATTTAAGAAATGTGGCAAGGAAAAGGGAACTATAGACCAGTGAGCCTGACATTGATGGTAGGCAAGTTGTTGGGGGGAATCTTGAGGGACAGGAAGTACATGTGTTTGGAAAGGCAAGGACTGACTAGGGATAGTCAACATGGCTATGCGCATGGGAAACCATGTCTCACAAACTTGAAGAAGTTTGAAGAAGTAACATAGAGGATTGATGAGGGCACACCGGTGGAATTGATCTATGTAGACTTCAGTAAGATGTTTGATAAGGTTCCTCATGGAAGACTGGTTAGCAAGGTTAGATCTCATGGAATACAGGGAGAACTAGCCATTTGGATAAAGAACTGTCTTGAAGGTAGAAAGCAGAGAGTGGTGGTGGAGGATTGCTTTTCAGACTGGAGGCCTGTGACCAGTGGTGTGCCACAAGGATCGGTACTGGATCCACTACTTTTCATCTTTTATATAAATGATTTGGATGTGAACACAGGAAATATAGTTAGTAAGTTTGCAGATGACACCAAAATTGGAGGTATAGTGGACAACAAAGAAGGTTACCTCAGAGTATAACAGGATCTTGATCAGGTGGGACATTGGACTGAGAAATGGCAGATGGAGTTTATTTTAGATTAATGTGAGGTGCTGCATTTTGGAAAGGCAAATCAGAGCAGGACTTATACACTTAATGTTATGGTCCTTGGGAGCGTTGCTGAACAAAGACACCTTGGAGTGCAGGTTCATAGCTCCTTGGAAGTGGAGTCGCAGGTAGATAGAATAGTGAGGAAGGTATTTAGTATGTTTTCCTTTATTGGTCAGAGCATTGAGTATAGGAATTGGGAAGTCATGTTGCGGCTATACAGGATATTGGTTCGGCCACTGTTGGAATATTGCATACAATTCTGATCTTCTTCCTATTGGAAGGATGTTGTGAAACTTGAAAGAGTTCAGAAAAGACTAACAAAGATGTTGCCAGGGTTGGAGGGTTTGAGCTATAGGGAGAGTTGAATAGGCTGGGGCTGTTTTCCCCGGATCGTCGGAGGCTGAGGGGTGACCTTATAGAAGTTTGTAAAATCATGAGGGACATGGATAGGATAAATAGACAAAGTCTTTTCCCTGGGGTGGGGGAGTCCAGAACTAGAGGGCATAGGTTTAGGATGAGAGGGGAAAGATATAAAAGAGACCTAAGGGGCAACTTTTTCACACAGAGGGTGGTGCATGTGTGGAATAAGCTGCCAGAGGAAGTGGTGGAGGTTGGTACAATTACAGTATTTAAGAGGCATCTGGATGGGTGTATGAATAGGAAGGGTTTAAAGGGATATGGGCCAAATGCTGGCAAATGGGACTAGATTGGGTTAGGCTATTTGGTCAGCATGAATGAGTTAGACCGAACGGTCAGTTTCCGTGCTGTACATCTCTCTGACTCTGTGACTCTATTTTCAGAGACCACATAAAATGTTTGTGTGGAATGATTTGCAAGGGCCTGAAAATCAAATGGGATTCCCTTTCATCAGATAATGACAGGAATAAGGCTGCCTACGATATTCTAGATGGTCTGTTCCAATGTGCTGTTTTGTATTCATTTCAATGAGGATTAAATTGGAATATTAATTGGTGCAAGTTACCATCAGTGAACTTTACATTGGACTCTTGAAATTGAATGTATGTATGAAAGGTATTTTAAAAGGGGCTTTTGCCACTTTTAACATTTTATACTTCTGTCCTTTTCGTACCTTGGTTGGGAAAGCTTTTTAAAGACTTATTTGTAAATGTTATGCAGTTGGAGAGATTTCCCTCAGGCGCTAAACTGCTGAGGTTCTGTCCATGTCAAAGATTTGCAACTGACGCCCTAAAAGGAATAAATGAAGGGGAAATCAGACAAATGTGCGAAACTTTCTTCTCCTTGAAGGGTAGTCTGTTAACAAATCTGTTTTTAGCACAGACCTAGCAATTGTGTTCATTGTTTTTCTGCAGTAAGAAATTCTCTGTGTTGTTAGTCTCGAACCATTACCATTACTCAACCATATTTAACTCTGCCTCTTTTTTTTAACGAAAGACGAGAGCACCCCATTTCTGACAAGAGATTGCAATCACAGCTCCTTCAGAAATGTGCAGTCGGAGAGTCCTTTCGAGGCATACACCAAGACAAATCATGTCCCCTTTTCTCAGTAGTCAGCTGCCATATTCCAGAATCAGACAGCCATTTGGACAGCAAGTGGGAAGTAAATAACAGTAAGTGTGAGGTTCGCATGCTGGGTCAGTAGGGCACCAGATGCAATGGGCAAGAGTGCCAAGTGAGGAAAGTATAAGGATGCAAGGGGTCAGTTAAGAGTCACAGTTATTAGGGTAGCAAACACAGGAAATGCTGGAGAAACTCAGCAGGTCTCATAGCATCCGTGGAAAAAGAAACAGAACTAACATTTCCAAAGTGTTATGACTCTTAATTCAGATTCTTATCCTGTTTAGAATAAGAGTCACACAGTACTGAAACTGTTAACTCTGTCTCTGCAGATGCTGCCAAACCTGCTGAGTATTTCCAGCATTTTCTGAGTTTGTTTCAGATTTTTAACATCTGCAGAAATTTGCTTTATTTAGAGAGTTTTGGAATGGCTGGGAGAAATTGCTCTGGCAAGGGGAGAGTGGCTGTTGTGTCCAGGGGTGGGGGAAGGTTGTGACTTTGGAAGGGGTTGTTGAAGGAAGCTTGGTGAGTGACTGCATCTGGAAGAAGGTGCACATTGCTGCCACTGTGTATTGTGATGAAGAGAATGACTGTTGAAGGTGGTAAACTGGGTGCCAATTCATTTGCTGCTTTATCCTGAATGATGTCAAGCTTCTTGAGTGCTGTGGGAACTGCACTCATTCAGGCACCTAGTAGGTATTCCATTACACTCTCGACTTCATCCTTGTAGATGGTAGACTAGGGAGGCAGGAGGTGAGTGATGCATGACAGGATTCCTAGTCTCTAACCACCTCTTGCAGTCACACTATTTACATGGTGGTTCAGTTTAGTTTCTGGTCAATGATAACCCCCAAGATGTTGATAATGGAGAATTCACTGATGGTAATGCCTTAGCATGCGAAGAGAAGTGATTAAACTTACCCTTGTTGGAGAAGGTCATTGCCTGGAACTTGTGTAGCACAAACATTACGTGCCACTTTTAAGCCCAAGCCGGGATATGGTCCAGGTCTTGCTGTATTTGGATGTGGACTATTTTCATACCTAATGAGTCACAAATGCTGAATCTCCACTTCTGACCTGAAGATAGAGGAGAGGTCATTGATGAAGCACTAGAAGAGGTTGTGCCAAGCATTCCTTCCTGAGGCACTCCTGCAGTGAGATGACTAATCTTCAACAACCACTACCATCTTCTTTGTTCTAGATATGACTCCACCCAGCAGAGAATTTTTCTGTTTCTCATCGACTACAGATTTGCTAACACTACTTAAGCCATAATCAGTTAATTGCTGCCATGATGTCAAGGCAGGTAAGCAGGAGGCTGGAAGAACACAGCAAGCCAGGCAGCATCAGGAGGTGAAGTTGAGGTGTAACCCTTCTTCAGGACTGGGAGTGGGTGTAAGGGGAGCTGTGTGTGTGTAGGGGGTGGCAGAGTGGTGAGGCGGGAATAGGTGAACACAGGTAGAGGCTATGACCTGGTTAGAAACGAAGGTTCGATCAGAGGAATGGAAGGGAGGGGGAGGGAGTAAGGGGATTGGGAAGGGAGGTTATTTGAAATTGGAGAACTCAATATTGAGTCCTCCAGGCTGATGTCCGCTCTTTCGTTGATGTTTGGACTCATATAGATAAAGAGCTGAGTGGCCCTGATGTAACCCAAACTGAGCGTCAATGAGCAGAGTATTACTGAGCAAGTGCAGCATGATGGCATTGTCAATGATCACTTTCATTACTTTGACGATTGAGGGCCGATTGGTGGAATGGTAATTGGTATCCATTGGATTTGTCCTGCTTTATATGGACAGGATATATAGGGTAAATTTTACACATTGCCAGATATATGCCAGCTGGTTCTGGAGCATACGTCTATTGCCAGGATGTTTCAAGGCCTATATTTAGCTTTTTGCAGTATCCAGTGTATCCAACTGTTTTTGGACATCATGTGCATTGATCCAGTTGGCCAAACACTGGCATCTGCTGTGCTGGGACCGCAGGAGAAGGCCAAGATGGATCATTCACTTGACACTCCAGGCTGTTCGCAAATGTTGCAGTCTTATCTTTTGCAAGAATGTGCTGGGGTCTCCTGTCATTCCGGTTGGGAAAATCTGTGGCGTCGCCTCCTCCTTAGCTGTTTAATTTCCCACCACCATTCACAACGAGGTGTGGAAGGACGGAAAAGCTCAGTTACTTCTGGAATGACCTGACTCTACCTATCTCATGTTGCTTCTTTGGTTTGACATACAAGGAGTCACCTGTTGTAGCTTTGCCCAAATTGACACCTCATGGTTAGATATTCTTGGTACTGCTCCTGGCATGCTCTCCTCCACTCTTCATTGAACTGTGGCAGACCTCCTGGCTTGGTGGTAATAGTAGAGTGGGGGATATGTCAGTTCCTAATGTAAAATGTTGTTATTGAATGCACTTCTGTGATGACCCACAGCACGTCATTGTTATCTAGGCTTGAGTCGCGAGATCTATTCAAAATCTGTCTCATTTTACACAGTGATTATGCCACACAACACTTTTGTGAATGTTTTCAATGTGAAGATAGGACATTAGCTTCACAATGGTGAAAGTGAGTACTGCTGATGCTGGAGATCAGAGTCAAGATTAGAGTGGTGCTGGAAAAGCATAGCGGGTCAGACAGCATCTGAGGAATTGGAAAATCAACATTTTGAGCCAAAGCCCTTCATCAGGAATGAGGTTCCCAGTCCCAAAACATTGATTTTCCTGCTCATCGGATGCTGCCTGACCTGCTGTGCTTTTCCAGCACCACTCTAATCTTGACTCATTAGCTTCACAATACTGTGTGATAGCCATTCCTGCTGATACTGTCAAGAACAGGATGTGCCTGCGGCTGGTAAATTGGTGAGGTCGAGCTGAGGTAAGATTTTCCCTCTTGTTTCTGTCACCGCTTGATGTAGACCTAGTCCAACAGGGTTATTTGAGGCCCTGGGGTGTGGCCATTCTTGACTTATTGCAGGTTGTTCCATTCCAAGGTAGTGGTGCCATACTTACGGTTACTAACCCAGGCCATCAGCAACACCAAAACCTTTCTGCTGGTGATGTTGCTGCAGCTTCTTGCGGGTCAAGGATTCTGCTGAAAGAGGACTCGTGCTCCCTTAAAGCACACATGAGGATTACAGTGGGAAACCAACCCCATGTATTCTTTTCCCTTGTCGCAGTACTCATTTAAATTGAAGGTGGAAAGCACTTAAGAAATTAAAGGGGAAGGCACAAGAATGGGAGATTTGGAGTGTGATGCTGCTGCCCCTTTACCAAGGTTATTTTGCCCTTGAGTTTTCTTGAGGGGTTGTAAAGGCAGAGGTGCTAATATGTCTGAATTGGCTACTTTAATAATGACTGACTGCCTAATTCAGCAATCAGAGGAGGCCTTTAGGGTTTTTAAAACAAATAGTTGTACAATGAAAGGGGAGTGGACAGTTCTCCCAATTCAGGGAAATTTCTAGTTTGGTTTGGTTTTAGCTGGGGACCCAGCAAAAATGGAAGAGGTTCCATGTTTCAGCCAATGATCTCTTATTGATCCTCTCTGCAATCTCTCTCTCCTGTAAGAACCTGGGTTTGAATTTACCTTTTCGCCAAGGGGTGTATTTGTGGGATATTGCAGGAAATCGGAACAGCTCTTTGTTAAGTTAGATCACGGTCGTTGGGTTTTCAAATCATTGTTATTCAAAATTCTGGGTTACTTTGCTTGTGTTTCATTTGGTAGTCTGTAAATAAATTCTCTTTTGTTTAAAACTAAGTGGTTTGACTAGCTGCATCTCTCCCGAAATGTCCACTCTATACCTGCTTAAAACAGTGAGGAAAGGTAGGGTCTGGGCTACCTTCTTGAAATGTTTTGAAGGTGTCTGACCTGGTCTGTAACAGGAGGACTCACCAGAGAGTCAATTTCCACTCTGTGGAGCACCAGTCAGCAGAGCAAACAATGTTGGGCAATCAAATTGGAAGACTATGGCTCATGGAAATGTGTCGATAAACTGATCTGGTAAGACCAAATCTGGCCCATTTCTGGTCAGTGAATCATTGATGTTCTGGTGCAGAGACATTAACCCTGATTTCTCTCCACTGATGCTGCCTGCAAGCTGAGCTTTTCCAGCAATTTCTGTTCTGGTAGGCATATTATAGGTAGATATGTACATTTTGTACATATTATAGGTCCTAGGTCCCCATTTACCTCTCTAAATTAATAGTCTCGTAATATGGTGGCACGGTGGCTCAGTGGTTAGCACTGCTGTCTCACAGTGCCAGGGACCAGGGTTCAATTCCAGCCTCAGGCGACAGTCTGTGTGGGGTTTGTACATTCTCCCCGTGTTTGTGTGGGTTCCCTCCAGTTTCCTCCCACAATCCAAAGATGGACAGGTTAGGTGAATTGGCCATTGCTGAATTGCCCATTGTGTTCAGGAATATGTAGGTTAGGTGCATTAGTTAAGGGTAAACGTCAAGTAATACAGTAGGGGAATGGTTCTAGGTGGGTTACTCTTCAGAGGATCAATGTGGACTTCTTGGGCCAAATGGCCTGTTTCTGCACTGTAGGGATTCTATGGACTAAGAAGTTGAACAAGTCATGGCCTATCTTAGATAGCTACTAGTAAATATTTTGGGAGAACCTCCGAAGAAAGTGTGGGCAAACCAGATCAGGTTAATCAGGATAACCACTAGCTCCGAAAGCTAGTGCTTCCAAATAAACTTGTTGGACTATAACCTAGTGTTGTGTGATTTTTAACTTTGTATACCCCAGTACAACACCAACTCCTCCACATCAACATTATGAAGGGAATAGATAATATCAGAGCAGGGAAGTTGTTTCCATTGGCAGGTGAAACTAGAACTAGGGGCATAGCCTCAAAATAAGTGAGAGCAGATTTAAGACTGAGTTGGGGAGGAACTTCTTCAACTAAAGGGTTGTGGATCTGTGAAATTCCCTGCTCAGTGAAGCAATTGAGGCAACCTGGTTGAATGCTTTTAAAGCAAAGTTAGATTTTTGAACAGCAAAGGAATCAAGGGTTATGGTGAACGGCCGGGTAAGTGGAGCTGAGGTCACGAATAGATCAGCCATGATCTTATTGAGTGGCGGAGCAGGCTCAAGGGGCCAGACGGCCTACTCTTGCTCCTAGTTCTTATGTTCTAATGTAACAATTTTACACACAGCAAACTCCCACAAAGAAAACATAAGGAAGGTGCAAGCTCCTGAGGTACTACTGCCAGTCCTGACTTTTCAATTGATGGGCTGTTCTGCTGTGCCCATTCTTGATGAAGGAAAATGTCGACTCTCCTGCTCCTCAGATGCTGCCTGACTTGCTGTGTTTTTCCAGCACCACCCTTTTGACTGTACCTAGGTCAACTCCAAGCTTCATCCAAATATGTCACTTAAACTCATACGCATTTGAATCCACAATTTAATACTGTAAAAGTAATAGCTTGACATAAAGCCAGGCAACTACTTGAGTTGTTATTAAATTTCTTCTTTTCAATACAATTTTTTTTCCCTGGAGGGGTCATGGGAAGGAAGTTCTATTGATTACAGGAGAAGGTAAACCTTCAGTATGTACTGAAAAAAGGTCCATATTTGCCGAGAGACATTTTCTTCAAACTTGCAGAAGCGTTGAAATTTGAGGTCAGGCTGAAGTGGGACCTATTTTACAATTTCAAAAAACGGATCAATACTTCCAATCATTTCTAAGAAACCAAAATAAGTGTTTATCAGCATTTCCTGGGGGAGACCATTTTTTCTGCTTCCTTCAGCATTGTCTACAGAATTTAATCATGCTCAATGAACTGTTTTCATTATCCAAAGTCCAAAGCCAACTAGAGCAAATTAACAAGGGAAGTCTTTGAGGATGCCTGTTGCTCAAAGAGTTTTGTGTCTGACTCAGCGATTTTTCATTTCTTCTGCCATTTATTGTGGAACATAGTTTCCATGTGGCCCCTCGCCCACTTCCTTGCTAATTCAATCCGATTCAGACTTGAGCCTTGACTCTTAAGAAAAAGTTTCTCCCTTGACATCCTCGTGGCTTCAAATTATTTTCTTCAAACATGTTTACTGTTCCTCTTTTACACTTTGGTTAAGATTTACCTCAAAAATATCCCATCGTTTTGTCAACTTCACGAAACAATGTGTTCAAGAGAAAATCTAAAAATACGCTGTGATTATGATTCTCCATCAGACCATGGCTTCACATTGTGCTGAATTTGACAGAATTAGAGCAAAGCCTCTGGAGTTGTTATAGTTCCAGCCAGAACTAAAAGTTTATACGGAAAATAAAATGTACACGCTTCAGATGGAAAAGGAACTACTGGTCAATCTCAAGGTGCATGGAGTTGGAGGTAGATGCACGACATGACTTAAAAAGCTTGTTACCATGAGAAGCAAACATTGTTTTTTATTAGAAAATAGGAAATCAAATTTGCAGCTGGATTTTCAGAGCCAGAAGCATCTTTTGAAAAATAATCTGGTTCTGGGATTCCTGTGCCTCCCAGTTTTTGCTGATGTGGGATATGGGTGCGTCTCCTGAACCTCCACCCCTAGGCCTGGCCAGTTCCTCCGTGGAGGTAGGTGCTTCCTAGTGACCTTCCTGCCATGCAATTTTCATTGAGTAGGATCAGCTTTTGGATGACTTGTAGTTCACGGCCCCTCAGAAGAGTTGTGAATCACAGATTAGATTCGAGAATTGCACGAAAGGTAAGTTGAAAATGTCTTGCCCTTTGCACCCATGCACCTCATCCATTCCAACACAGCCCTGACTCAATCATTCCCCCATGCCCACTTAACCCCATGGTACATTGAAGCACCCATGCTGTTCAGTGCCAACTCCCAGACCTAATTATTCCTCATACCTTCCACGCCAACATATGACCTTTCTGTGCCAATTCACCCAGTATGCACTATGAACAGAGCCAGTGAACCCTATAGTAAGCAGGATTTTCTGACTCATTATGAATGTTTGGCTCAGAATACAGATTCTCCTGCAGGGGTTAACACTTGTTTACAGAGGTGCAGAGAACTGTTAACTGACATCTCTGTGACTTCATTGAAATTTATTGCTGCCTATGACTCAATGTTAGTTTGCACATGATGAAGAGATGCCAAGCACTTATAGCTTTTGTTTCTGATACGTTAGAAGCCTGTTTGACCATCATTGTTATTATAGGATGAGTTGTTTTTGTATATGGTGTGTATTTGGTGAATGGGCAGGAGTTGATATTTAGAGCTGAAAATGTGTTGCTAGAAAAGCGCAGCAGGTCAGGCAGCATCCAGGGAACAGGAGAATCGACGTTTCGGGCATAAGCCCTTCTTCAGGAATGAGGAAAGTTTGTCCAGCAGGCAGCAGAAAGTTTTTTCCCTGGATGCTGCCTGACCTGCTGCACTTTTCCAGCAACACATTTTCAGCTCTGATCTCCAGCATCTGCAGACCTCACTTTTTCCCTTCAGGAGTTGATATTTAGTCTATTATCATCATCGTCATTGTTATTGGTAGTCCCTCACAGATGAGAATGACACTTTTCCACTCTCAGGGTGAATCTGCAGGTAGACGTACAGTCTGACAAGGCTCCTACAGACTGTGTTACACTTGGGGCAGAAGGTGGTCACAGGAAGGGGATAGGTGAGGTGTCGTTGTGACAGTGCACTCCTTTCGCTGTTTCCGCCCGGCTTCCCCATTTTCCCAACGGCAAGTCGTGAGATGCTCTCTACCTTCCTGGACACTTTGGACTGTCTTGGGCCTGTGATTCCCAGGTGTCTGTGGGAATGCTGCACTTCCCCAGTGAGCCCTTAAGGGTATCCCTGAAGCACTTCCTCTCTCCACCTGAGGCTGGCCCTCCGTTTCGAAGCTGGGAGTAGAGTATCTGGTTGGAGAGTTTTGTGTTGGTCATGTGGATGATGTGCCCAGCCCATTGCAGTCGATCAAGTTGGAGAGGTCAATGCCTCAATGCTGGGGATGTTGGCCTGGTCGAGGATGTTGGTGTTGGTGTGTCTTTCTTCCCAGCAGACTCACAGGATCTTGCCCAGAGAACACGGTGGTGTGTTGAAGTGGCAGGAGACTGGCAGGTCAGGATCATTTTTGCAAACGACATGTTGATGTTCTGCAAAGTAGTCACCCAGTCTGCATTTCATGTCCCCAGTGTAGAGGAGACCACATTGTGAGTAGCGAACACAGTAGACTAGATTGAGTGAAGCGTGGTGCTTCACTTGGAAGATGTGTTGGGGGCCTTGGATCCTGAGGAGGGAGGAAGTAAGTAGTCAGGCGTTTCACCTTCTACGGTTGCATGGGAAGGTGCCTTGGGGGTCTGGGGAGGTGTTGGGAGTGGACAAAGTGCCCCAGAAGGATGGTCCCTATGGAAAGCTGACAAAGGAGGGGAGGGAGTTAAATGTCGGGTAGTGGCATCCCGCTGGAGATAGCGGAAATGGTGAAATCTCTGCACAGATACTGCCAGACCTGCCGAGGAAGGCAGAGCACTTCTTCAAAGTGGACATCCTTTGAAGAGACTTTTCAGTGGAACAAACTTGGTTAGAAAGTGTCCTGTAGGTAGGACAGGAATGGCGATGGTAGTAATTGGGATAATTGTAAAGTATGATTCAGTGAGTATAACAGCTCTTCTAATTTTGGCACAAAGTCCCTTGTCTTAGTAAGGGCTGCATTATCTGTTGTCATTTCTGGATTCATTCAGCCTTGTTTCTTTTATCAGGCTTTCTGATACAACTAAGTAGCTTGCTCAGCCATTTCAAAGGGCCTTTAAGAGTCAAACATATTGCTTGGGATCTGGAGTCGCACGTAGGTCAGACAGATGAGGAAGACAGACTTACCTTTCATAAAAGTCATTGCTGTTTTCACGATCACAATTAGCTTAGCCTTTTATTTCAGGTTTAGTCATTGAATTCAAGTCCCATTATCTGCTGTGGTGTTATTTGAACCAACAGCTCTCTAAATTAATAGTGCATTAAGAATACCATTAATCCACCTTCTCCTATTTGACCTCAGGCTACAAATGGACCTGGTGGCTTTGAGAAATCTGTGCATGTCATGATGGTTAACATATTGTTTGAACTCTTGGGTTTTCTCTTCTCACCACATATCCTTGACATTCCCGATTTGTGCTGAAGTTGTGGGTAGTGGGCATCATAGTCAATCTAATCTTATTCTCGGCTGATGCCCACACATGTGTCTTTTTTAAGCTGTACTGGAAACTTTGATTTATTTTGATAGAAAAACTAATTTGAGCATGGCTATTGACTCCTTGTCAGAGTTTCACTAACTCTTCATAGACCACCAATCAAACTTCAGACTCTCTGGGTATGTGAGACTTGGCTCACTGACTGCCTTAACTAGTTGACCCCATCAAGGGAGGTGCTGCCAACCAGTTCTGCTGTACGAGTACTTGTTTTGTATGTACCAATTAAAATAGATCTACTGTCGGCTTTTCAGCTCCTCAGTCGTCTGCAATGTCACAGATTTCAAAATTTTTAGTTAACGTTTAGAGAAATTGGGGAAAAATGAATGAATATTTTCAATTCACCAAACCATCAACAAAGACTGATGTAATAAATCATGGAGGGCAAGGCTGAAATAGAACAGTACCCAGAGGATGAAATAAGAATGAGGTTCCATTTATATATCACCTTCAGCTCCTCAAGGTATCCCAGGACACTTCATTGTCAATGTAGTCACTGTTAGATAGGCAGGCTAATTAAAAGTAAAGCATAACAAAATGTTATGTCCTCTTGAAATGTTGGAACAGGAGTATTCATCCCCTGGAGCCTATTCTAACATTCATTTGGATTCTGGCTGGTCTTTTCCTCAACTACACTTTCCCATTCTGTTCACACCAAACAAAGATCTATCAGTGACTGTCTGGAAAATTGAGAGCTTAATCTAATTTTAAAGATTCCAATTTCCACACACCTTTATATAAATATGCTTTCGTGATTTCACTGCTGGATTTTGAGATGGCGTTCTCTCATTTAGGGGACCTGCACCGGAGTAAGCTGTTTCTTTCTGAATCTTGAACACACTTTATTATTTTCATTTAACTCAATTTGATCACTGCTCAAGCTTCT
The DNA here is from genome assembly GCF_004010195.1 of Chiloscyllium plagiosum. NCBI lineage: Eukaryota > Metazoa > Chordata > Chondrichthyes > Orectolobiformes > Hemiscylliidae > Chiloscyllium > Chiloscyllium plagiosum. The sequence goes on along the minus strand of NC_057715.1, from coordinate 102,561,417 downwards.
CAGCTGAAGGAAATATAAGCTCCGTTTATGCGACATAACCTTCTGATTGAACCCTTTAAGCCTCAGCATCATTTTGGTGATCTATGATGTATTATATTCTGAAGTGAGATCGTCAAAAATAAATCGACTACACCACATTGACTCTCGCTAGGACGTGCACAATTCCGACATCACTTCCTCTCCCTTTGTGTCCCAAACCTTCTTTTAAGTAAAGGACAAACATTTCACTAGCCTTTTTGATGCCTTTTATTAGCTGTCTGACAACCTTTAATAATTCGTCTGCTTTGCTCCTCCACAGTTCCTTCATTCAGAAATCATCCAGACTTTTTCACTTTCAAATGCCAAGTGGCCAATATCATGATTCCCTACATTGTATTTTAACTGCAACTTTTCCTGCTCACTGAAGAACTTCGAGTGATAAGTGTTGGAAATAGGAATGGGCAATGTGGCTGTTACACTAAGATCATAGTTGATCTTTTATGTCAATTTGACTTTTCTGTGCAATCTCCATACCTTTAGTGCCTCAAAATCTCCTGGTTTTTGCCTTGGATGGACCCACCGACTGAACTTCTTCAGACTTTGGAAACAGAGAATTCCAAAGAGTCACAGCCTTCTTGAAATAACTCCACAGAGGCCGGTATCCCATCACCAAGTCACCCTTTATTTACAGGTGGAGAGTACTTGACACTGATCCAGCTCCCTCAAAGCCAGGTCTCTGAACAGAACCTCTGACACTCCTGTTTATATCTGTCAGCCAGGGCTCCCTGATTGGACCCGATTAACAGCCCCAATCAGGGAACTCATGTTCTATGAGGTCCACATGGCTGACCTCATTACAATCACTACACTTCTGAGTAAAGGAATTCCTCCTCATCTCTGTCTGAGTAAATGTTCGACTTCTGATCCTGAGACTCAAGTTGTAGTTCTTGAAATGGTGGAGGAACTGAACAGATAACCTGTATCAGTCTTCACGGTGGAAGACACCAAGGGTACACCATAGGAGAAGCAGTTGAAGATGCTGGGTCTGTACTCAAAAGAGTTTAGAAGAATGGGTTGGGGTGGTGCTGATCTCAAAGAAACTTAACTTATGCAGAGATGTCTGGGTAGAATGGACATGGAGAAGATGGTTCCATTAGTTGTAGAGATTAGGTTCCAAAAACACAGCCTCAGAGTGAAGGGACAACCCATTAGAACTGAGATGAAGAGGAATTTGTTCAGTCAGCGGATGGTGACTCTTGGTGCAGAAGGCTGTGGAGGCCAAGTCATTGGGTGTATTGAAGACAAAGATAGATAGGTTCTTGATTGGTAAAGGGACCAAGGGTTGTGGGGAGCAGGCAGGGAAATGGGGTTGAGAAACATATCATCCAGGATTGAATGTTGCAGCAGACTCAATAGGTCGAATGGTTTAATTCTGCTGCTATATCTTATGGTCTTCATTTCCTAACTTGGGGAAATAGCCTCACAGCATCTCCACTGTTGAATTCACCAAGGCTCCTCATACAGCACCTTCCAAAGCCACTGTCACTCCCATCTAGATGAACAAGGGCAGCAGACACATTGGATAAACCACCATCTGCTAGTTCGCCTCCAGCCACTCACCATCCTGACTTGGAAATATATTACCGTTCTTTACCAGGTCAAAATCCTAGAAATCCCCCCTTAACAGTACTGCGGGTCCACTGTGGACATGGTAGACCCACAATAGCTTCAGCACATAGACTGAAAATGTTTAAGAAGGCAGCTCCCCACAAGGGCAACAAGGAACAGGCAATAAATGCTGACCCAGTCAGCAGCAGCTGCATCACATGAGTGAATATATTAAGACTGATCCATCAAAGAATTTCATGTCTTTAGATAAGATGACCTCTCATTCATCAAAACTCCAGAGCATGCAGGACCATTCTTCTCAATTGCTCTGCGTAAGACAGCTTTGTCATCCCAAGAATCAGTTAATTGAGCTGTTACTGTATACCAACAAAGAAGAAAAGAAGGCACATTGCCCCAAGTGTCATCGTGCCCACTGATAATGTATCTTCCTGTTTCCATCACACTCCTAACTTTGCAAAGACTTTGTAAAAATTAAGACCAATAAATGTTTTAATGGGAAGATTGTTCTAATTATGATTTTAAAGAGAATCATAAATTAATGCAATAAATTAAGAAGTCAAACGATCTTTCCAAGCTAATATTTCAAGGCAATAGAAAATGCAGCTGATTTTTTAAAATTTTATTTGTGTCTGGGAACTCAACACTGGAGTCCCCCCTCAGAGGTGTGCACTCAGCCCCCCTACTGTACTCACTGTATGCCCATGACTGCGTCGCCAAATACCAGACTAATGCCATTTACAAGTTTGCTGATGACACCACCATAGTCGGTCAACTCTCAGATGGCGATGAAACAGACTACAGACGGGAGTTGGAAGACCTGGAAAAATGGTGCACTGAGAACAACCTAGCTCTCAATGCCAGCAAAACCAAGGAACTCATTATTGACTTTCGGCGGGATGTTACATGCCTCCCTATAGTGGAACCAGTGGAGAGTGTCAAGCTCCTGGGAGTGGTCATCCACAACAAGCTTTCTTGGACTCGTCATGTAGATGCACTAGTTACAAAGGCTCAACAACATCTCTTCTTCCTCAGGCAGCTGAGGAAATGTGGCATGACGGCGAATACCCTTGCCAACTTTTATAGGTGCGCCATCGAGAGCATTCTGTCTGGATGTATCACTACCTGGTATGGCAACTGTACCATTCAAGATTGGAGACGGTTACAGAGAGTAGTGAACTTGGCCTAGACAATCACAAAGGTCAACCTCCCATCTATAGAATCCAACTACCAGGCCCGTTGTCAAGAAAAGGCCACCAGCATTCTCAAAGATCCATCACACCCTGGCAATGCTTTTCTACAACTTCTACCATCAGGGAGAAGGTACAGAAGCCTGAACACATGCGTCCGCTGGTTTCATAACAGTTTCTACCCTACTGTTGTTAGAATACTGAATGGACTCTCAAACTCTTAACATGTGTTTTTGTTTTTGCCGCTGTTTACCTATTATTTACTATCTATGCGACTTAACTCTGTGATCTGCCTGTATTGCACGCAAGACAAAGTTTTTCACTGCGCCTCGGCACAAGTGACAATACATTCAGTTCAACACTGCAGCATTTGTTGTCCAATTCAAATCGCCCTTGAGATGTTTGTGGTTTATTAGCATTGCTTGTTAAATGGGCCCACCCAAGTATTGATTGAAAGGGAGTTGCCGGATTTTGACTTGGTAGCAACCAAGTGGTCATGATATATTTCCAAGTCCAGATGTTTGCAACCTAGAAGGTAATCTGCAAGTATGGTGTTCCCATTCATCTGCTGCCTTTGTTCTTCCGGGTGGTAGAGATCATGAATTTGGAAGAAGCTAGCAAATTTGCAGCAAGTTCCAGTTTATGGGGAGGACAATTTATATGGTGCCACTGTTGGAATGGACAGCCCTGACACACATCTGGGAGGAGAGTCAGTGGTTCCATACTTAATAAAGATTCAGAATTTGGTGACACAGTGTAACAAATTAAATAATGCTTACCGTTATTAATATGAGATTGTCAGTAACTTGTGCTGATAAAGATATATCCCAGGAATGACAAATTCATATTCTGCCTTGCACGAACAGCAGCTCGTTCCCAATCTCTCTGGTGATTTTAAAAAATTTGCTTCATATGCACATTAAAATCAGACAGAAAATGCAGGTGTTTAACAGCAATACCATTTTCATGATTTGAAATAAATTTTACACTTGATTCTCTGGAGTACTGTGTGCAATTCGGGTTGCCCTGATATAGGATGTATATTTTTAAACTGGAGAAGTTTGCAAACATATTTACCAGTACGTTGTCAGGAATAGAGGGTTTGAGATATAAAAATAGACTGGAAAGGCTGGGACTTTTTTCACTGCAGAGTAAGAGGTTGAGGGGTGACATTATGGAAGTTTATAGAATCATGAGGGGCATAGATAAGGTGAATGACAAAGGTCTTTTCTCGAGGGTGAACGGGTTCAAAACGAGCAGGCATACTTTTAAGGTGAGAGGAGGAAGACTAGATTGGGTTGGGATATCTGGTCGGCATGGACGGGTTGGACCGAAGGGTCTGTTTCCATGCTCTACATCTCTATGACTCTATGACATGAGTGGCAACATTTTTACACAGAGAGTGGTTTGTGTGTAGAATGAACTCCACAGAAAGATTTAGCGGGATATGGACCCAAGCACATGAGGTGCGGCTAGTTTAATTTGGGAGCATGGTTGGTGCAAACTGGTTGGACTGAAAGGTCTGCTTCCATGCTGTTGACTCGAGACTCTATGACTCAGCCTTACTTTCGGGAAATGTTTCTTGTAGGTTTTAAAAATACAGTTTACTTTTCATCCTTCATTCCTGTCTCTCCTAGTCATTTGTTCCCTTTCTTTATTTCCTCTTTCTCCTTGATTGATTCCAGTGCCCTCATCACATTCTCTGTTGTTCCTCAATTTCTTTATCCTTAAAGCTCATCAGTTAAGGTTGGTTCACTAAAAGTCCCAGATGCCCTATTGCCGTCACACATCCGTGTCCAGGGTAAACAGTTTCTAGCTGATGGATACAAGGAAAGGCCTTATTCACAAACTGGCAAAAAATCTGTGCATTAAATTATATTTTATTATCCTTGGTAACTGAATTACACCTTTGTTTATTTAATTTGAATACAGACATTTTCTGTGGGAAACATTTTACTTCAGAGATTTTATTAATCCGTAATAAGACATTTCAGCTTAATAACCTCACATTATATCTGAATGTAATAAGAAACTAAGTAGCAGCTAAACAGTTTGCAACTTATATTCAAGGCATTCTTCTATTCATTGTAACATATTTATTAGATAACAATGAGTTGTGTGTGTTTCAGATGAGATTAGATACTCCAACATCACAATGGAGGTGTGTGTTGCACCGAGTGTAAAGTTTAAGGAAATAGAACAGAACTGCCCTGTGTTACTTTGACCGACAGTGTTATTCCAACAGCAACAGTGCAAATTACTATTGCTTGCTTGTTGCCATGGTTCATATGTTAAATTAATGTTGGGAGATCGCTGTGGAAGTGTTACCCCAAATTATTTTGATAAATGAAAGATGTTCTTGAATTCTCTTTGACTGAGCTGCCATTGGAAACCACACTGAGGGACTTCTTCTCCTTCCTCTTAGGTGGTCTGTCAGGGTCAAGGATGAGTTTCTGCCACTCCAGTGTCCTGGGCCCTGGGCTGAGTAAACAATTCAAAGCTGGGTCTGCACACTCTACCTCCCCCGGTGGTGATGCTGGTGTCTGGGGAGGGTTTAGAAGGCATGCTCAAGCTTCTATTGTTTGTGTTTGGTTTCCACTTTGCCCCTGGGATGGTTGCCATCTTTGTAGATGCTTCTACTCCAATTGGGCAGTCCAGGGCAAGAATTTATGGGGCTGCCCCCTAATTCATGAAGGTTCTGAGGATGTCTTTGAGGCATTTCTTTCATGCAGTGATGTGGCCTGTCCAACACAGCTGATTGACTATAACCAGGGCTCTATGGCCGGTGAGTTTGACTTGAGAAAGGACTCTGACTTCGGAGTTCCGACCAGCGGATTTGCAGAATTTTTCACAGCCATTTCCAGTGGTATTTCTCCATGAAGTTGAGATGTCACATGCATGTTGTACATGTCCAACACTTAGAGAAATGTAGATAACATGACTATCGGGAGACCACAGACTTGGTGTTCAGGTTGAAATTTTTGTCATCAAGCACTCTGAGCCTCAGCCAAAGGCTGTACTGGCACACAATAAGCAATTCTGCATATTATCCCCAACATTTGTCCTCACTGAAAGGTGGCTCCTGAGGTATGAGAATTGATCTACCTTACACAATGTTGGTAATCAAGGGCAGTGTTGTTTGGTGCAGAAGGCTAGTTGAGGAGTTTTGTCTAGATGATGTCTGAACTAAGGCCAATACTCTCACATCTCCTTGTGAATCCATCAATAATGGTCTCTGATTATATAAGCTCATCTGCATATTGCAACCCAATGACAGAGCTTGGTCTTGGCTCTGGTCTGAAGGCAACAAAGGTTGAACAGTATTCCATCTGTGGCCTATCCAATGTTTTATAAAGCTGTAACAAGGTTTTCTTGCTCTTATCTTCTATGCCCCGGCTAATGAGGGCAAACATCCTGTATGCCTATTGTGCCACCTTGGCTGCTCCGCTGATACCTTCATGGATCTATGGACTTGTACATCAAGGTCCCTTTGTTCCTCAGTCCTCCCTAGGGACCTACTATTTAAAACCTTCCCTTATTAGACCTCCCAAAATGCATCTCCTCACACATACCAGGATTAAATTCCATCTGCCATTGCCCAATTTATCAGCCAGACTGTAGTCTGAAGCCATCCTCCTCGCTATCAACCATACCATCAATTTTTGTGTCATCTGCAGACTTACTAATGATGCCTTCTACATTCACATTCAAGTCATTAATGTAAATAATAAACAGCAAGAGTTCCAGTACTGAGCCCTCTGGTACACCACTGGTCACCAGTTTCCAATAACAAAACCAGCTCTCCATCATCTATTATTGCCTCCTATTTGTGAGCCAATTTTGGAACTATTCTTACCAACCTGCCTTGGATCCCATGGGCTCTTACCTTTTGGACCAGCCTTCCATGTGGGACCTTGTCAAAGGCCTTACTGAAGTCCATGTAAACCTCATCAAATGCACTCCCCTTAGTAATATATTTACTCACTTTTTCAAAAGCCTTAGTTAAATTAGTCAGACAGGATCCCCATCTAAGAAATCTGTGCTGACTATCCCTGATCAATCCCTGCCCTTCTAAGTTTTGATTAATCCTGTCCCTCAGATTTTTTTCCAATAATTTCTCTACCTCTGACACCTGACTAATTGACCTGTAATCACCTGGCCTTTCCCTGCTGGTCATTTTGAACAAAGGAACCACATTAGCTAACTTCCAGTCATCTGGCACATCACCTGTGGCCAGTGAAGTATTTAGTATCTCCACCAGGGCCCCAGCAATCCCCTCCCTTGCATCTATCGCAGCCTGGAATACATCTCATCAGTTTTAAGCACCTTTATGCCTACCAAAACATCATCCTTGTTAACCTTAATTTCTAGGACCTCAATATTCCAATAAAATCCCCAACTAAAATGCCTTTCTCCTCTGTGAATACAGATGAGAAGTCTTCATTTAACTTGCAACCAGTGTCCACTAGTGCTGCACTGGTGGCAGGCCACACTCAAGGACCCCTGTGTCAAGGATTGAGTCTTGTTTGAGGAGATTCAAAAAGTGTACTTCCAACAAATGCTGACTATGTCTCTGTCTGTCCTTGATGAGCTCCTCTCTGTTCTTCACTCTTAATGGGTTAGGTCCTGGGGCACATGCACGTGGTAGAATCGACACACATTGTGGCTGTTGGTAAATTTCTGGCTTTCCTGCTCTCTTCGTCTGCCACAGAACATAGCTGAGGCCAAAACATCGAATGTTTTCAAGCAGGGATTATGTTTGGTTCTTTGGGCTAAAGGGGTGAAAGGGTTTGGAGAGAAACTGAGAATTATGTACAGAGTTGGATGATCAGCTGTGAACATATTGAATGGTGGAGCAGGCTTTTCAGGCCTACTCCTGCTCCCGTTTTCCATTTTTGGGTTTCTTTGTTTCTATCTACCAACAATCTGTTCATAACAAACTCAGGGACCAGGCTTAGGAGGAAGCCATTAAGGACCTTGTACCTGCTCTGCCATTTCATAAAAGATGGCTGACCTAATTGTAACCTCCAATCCACATTTCCCCTTAGCCCGGACAACCTTTCATCTCCTTGCTTACCAAGAATTTATCCACATCTGCCTTAAAAATATTCAAAGACCCTTTATCCAATATGTTTTCAGGAAAAGAGTTACAAACACTCGCTATCCTCTGTGACAAAGGACATTACCTCATTTCTGTTTTAACGGGCAATTCCCTACTTTTGAACAGTGATCATTTTTTAGCAGAATCCTACATCCGTCGACTTTGAATTTGCTATGGCAGCGACTCTGCTGTCCTGTCATTTTTGAGTCAGGCTGATGGAGATGTTTCGCTGGAAAAGACAGTGGTTCATCCAAGACCTGTCAGTCTCTGTCATGGTGTGGGTGGATGTGAATATACCTGCACTCCTGTCCTTGAAACTCGTTAAGCTGGTACCACTGTTCAGAGTGAGAATATTGCCAAGAGATTTTGTATTGTCTCACTGACGAAATTCTGTGTTCAGAATGACCAGGCCACAGGTTCCTCAATTATACTGTCAGAGCCCTCAGTGGGGTCATGAGTTTAGCCTCTGGGGTGATAGAATCCCTACATAGGGTCATAGAGCTGTACAGCATGGAAACAGACCCTTCAGTCCAACTTGTCCATGCTGACCAGATATCCGAAATAAATCTAGTCCCATTTGCCAACATTTGGCCCATATCCCTCTAAGGAGAAAGTGAGGTCTGCAGATGCTGGAGATCAGAGCTGAAAATGTGTTGCTGGAAAAGCGCAGCAGGTCAGGCAGCATCCAGGGAACAGGAGAATCGACGTTTCGGCCATTCCTGAAGAAGGGCTTATGCCCGAAACGTCGATTCTCCTGTTCCCTGGATGCTGCCTGACCTGCTGCGCTTTTCCAGCAACACATTTTCAGCCCATATCCCTCTAAACCCTTCCTGTTCATATACCTATCCAAACACCTTTTAAATGCTGTAATTGTATCAGCCTCCACCACTTCCTCCGCAGCTCATTCCATATACATATCACCCTCTGTGTCAAAAAGTTGCCCCTTAGGTCCCTTTAAATCTTTCTCCTTTCACGCTAAATCTATGCCCCAAGTTTTGGACACCCCTACCTCAGGGAAAAGACCTTTTCTATTTACTTTATCCTTGCCCCTCATGATTTTATAAACCTCTATAAGGTCACCCCTCAGTCTCCAATGTTCCAGGGAAAACAGCCCCAGCCTGTTCAGCCTCTCCCTAGAGCTCAAACTCTCCAACCCTGGCAAACATCCTTGTCAATATTCTTTGAACCCTTTCAAGTTTTACAACGTCCTTCTGATAGGAGGAAGACAAGAAATGCACGCAGTATTTCAAAAAAGTGGCCTAACCAATGTCCTGTATAGCCGCAACATGAACTCCTAACTCCTATACTCGATGCACTGACCAATAAGGGCAAGCATACCAGACGCCTTCATCACTCTTCTGTCTACCTATGGTTTCACTTTCAAGGAGCTGTGAACCTGCACTGCAAGGACTCTTTGTTCAGCAACACTGCCCAGTAACTTACTATTAAGTGTATAAGTCCTACCCTGATTTGCCTTTCCAAAGTACAGCACCTCATATTTATCTAAATTAAACTCTACCTGCCACTCCTTGGCCCATTGGCCCATCTGATCAAGATCCCGTTGTAATCTGAGGTAACCTTCTTCGTTGTCCACTACACCTCCAATTTTGGTGTCATCTGCAAACTTACTAACCAAACCTCCTATGTTCACCTCCAACTTATTTATATAAATGACAAAAAGCTGTGGACCCAGCACCGATTCTTGTGGCACACCATTGGTCACAGGCCTCCAGTCTGACAGGCAACCCTCCACCACCACCACCCTCTGTTTTCTACCTTCCAGCCAGTTCTGTATCCAAGTGGCTAGTCCTCCCTGTATTCCTTGCTAACCAATCTACCATGAGGCATCAAACAGACCTTACTGAAGTCCATTTAGATAACTACCGTGTGGAAGCAGGCCATTCAGCCCATCAGAATCCACACTGATCTCTGAAGAGCAGCCCATTCCCCCCAGCAACCATGCATTTCCCATGGCTAATTCACCTCGCCTGCACATCCCTGGCCACTAAGGGCAATTTGGCATGGCCAATCCACCTAAAGTGCACACCTTTGCATTGTGCGACAAAACCAGAGCACCTGGAGGAGACCCATGCAAATATGGGGAGGAGAAGTACACAGACATGGGGAGAATGTACAAACTCCAAACAGAGAGTCGCCTGAGGGTGGAATTGAACCCAGGTCCCCAGCACTGTGAGGCAGCAGTGCTACACACTGAGCCACAGTATATCAATAATTAGACTGCACCTAGTCCCACTCCCATTGCTCTTTGCTAATCATATGCACATTATCCTTTGATTCCTTCTCTCTCATACGTTATTTCGCTTCTTCTTAAATGCAAAAGTAATGTGGGCTGATCATTTTATCACATTTCAAAGATGCCATCATATACCATTATTTGAAATGAATTAATCTGTATTTAGTAAGGCAATAATCTCAGTGAATCAATCACTGAACTAATCTTCCAATGAAAAACAAAAGGAATATCTTTTCACCCTCAATGTATAAAGGTCTCCTGTTTTCTAGAAATAATTTACAAATTAAAATCCATTTAAATCTGTTTTTATGAATGGAAATCATTCAAGGGATTAATTAAATTCAGATAGCATGTAATGATATTTACAGAGCATTTTATTGTCAGCATAAACTTTCTCTTTCTCCATCCTCTTTTCAATTTTGTTATCTTTTCAGACACTCCATTTAATAATTTTGTTCTCTATTCTCCTAGACACTCCGTATCTAAATATCACTGATGGTCTCCTAAATGTAATGCTCTAACTTTTATTATGTCTGCCAGCTTATTACATCTGTGCTTGTTTGGGGCAATGAATTTCTCTGTCGGATGCAAGCAGCCTGACTAATTGGATGTCAAATGCATTTTCTAATGTCTACAATACTGTTAATTTGTCTATATAACAATAAGAAAGTTAGTTATTTGTGTGATGGTGTAAAATGAGTGGTATAAGCCTGGGTTATATAGTTAATTTTTTTTATCTTCAATCAGGCAACTGACACTATATTGGGTGGCATAGTGGCTCAGTGGTTAGCACTGCTGCCTCATAGCACCAGGGTCCCAGGTTCGATTCCAGCCTCGGGTAACTGGCTGTGTGGAGTTTGCACGTTCTCCCTGTGTCTGCAAGGGTTTCCTCCCATAGTCACAAAGATGTGTCGGTCAGGTGAATTGGCCATGGTAAATTGCCTGTAGTGTTAGGTGCATTAGTCAGAGGGAAATGAGTCTGGGTGGGTTACTCTTCGGAGGGTTGGTGTGGACTGGTTGGGCCGAAGGGTCTGTTTCCACACTGTTGGGAATCTAATCTAATCATAACCCATTGTCCAATGTCAAAGCTATCTACTAATTGAACTAAAATGAATTGTATTAGCTTTATTGTCACATTTACTCACATGAGTGTAGTGAAACGTTCACAAGCCCCCATATATGGCCCTATCTTGGATACAAATATACCTGGGCACAGATTCTTGAGTAAAAAATTCTTAGGGGAGAAAAATTGAGAAAAATAAAGAAATAAGGAGTCCAGGGTTACAGACCTTCAAAAGTACAAAACTATTGTACTAAATTAGAAAAAAATAGATTGCAGCAAGCAAAAGTGTCAGATTTTCTTAGCCACAGACTGTAGGAATGGCGTTTTTACTTTTCAGCTTGTTTGGCAGGATTCCGAGTTTCAGCTTTGTCTTGCAGTTCAGTTTCTTTTCCCCCCTTTGGCAGTATCCATTGCTAAGCTACACTGATGATTGAGCTGCATAATTTTCAAAAACATCCTTGCTTTCAGTTCTTGAGTATTTAGGAAACACACTATCTTACAACAGATGGCTAAATAATTGCTCATTTGTCATAGGATACCATAACGGATCAGGATTTTTTTGTGTGATGTAGGATTTACAATGTGAATGTATACTCTGAGCTGTAGATTAACAGCTTATAAATGAGTAAGCCACCAAGTAATACCTCAGCGTAACAAACTGTATTTTACAATGAAAGCAATCAGAACCATGCGTGTTTATGTGCACATATTTTTTGTTCTCAGTTCAGAGCTTTGATCGTCAAATATGACTAATAAGACTGCATTTATACAGGCATATTTGAATTGGAGTGGGCAACTCACCTCCTCATCCCAGAGTCTGTAATTCCCCTCCCCACCCCAACCCAGCCTTTCATAACTTCTTCGAAACCTTACTCTACATACTTACCTTTGTTCCATCATCTGTTAATACCTTTTACTTAATAAAAAAACTCAATCTTGCAGCTACAATTGGCAACTGACCCAGCACCAACTGCATATGCAGAAGAAGATTCTAAACTTCTGCCATGCATTGGCTGGGTATGTGTTTAATTCTGCCTCCTAATTCAACTCCTGGCTCTGATCTTTTTGACTACAGTTTTGTTTTGCAATGAGGCTAAACTGTGGGAGAGGGGTTGGCGTAAATTTGGCATCAAGGCCTCGTAAAGCTCAGAAGATATGCGGAGGTGGATTCCATTGACAAGGGAGTCTCACTCCGCTTTCATTTGGAGGCAAGTCAGTCTCTGACTTACACTGAACACTGTCAGTGCTGATGCAAAACAATTCCAGTTACAGTGCAAATGTGGCCCACACGGTGTGAACATAATCCACGCAATTCTTAAACGATTTGGAATTTAAGGATATTTCACAATTAGGTCCCTGTAATATTTCCAGTCCTTGCAATGATTTGCAAATACAGACTGTGTGTTCTCACAGTATTAGTCAATGGGAATGGTTGCAGACTGGCAGTGTTACTGGCTCAGTGGAGATTAGATTTCAAAAGCCTCTCCAGCAACTGGGCAATCTAAGTGCAATTAATTAATACATTTGGAATAAAAATGTTTGTTTAATTAATTGTGATAATGTAATTTCCAGATTGCCATAAAAAAACCATTTATTTCCTCAGAGAAGAACATACTCAATGGTAATATAGTTGACTGTTAACTACTGTCTGAAATGGGTTTGGAAGCCAAGCACTCACATCAAACCACCACAGAAATAATGAATTTGTGTACTACATGGCTGATGGTGGTTTGAGAAAGTGATGGTGAGCTACTTTCTCAGTATAATTCGACGTAGGCAATAAACTATGGCAGCAATGCTGCCACCCTCAGAATGTTGATCAATTTCCAGAGCTTTCTGGGACCAGAATGGATGATTGAATGTCAGAAAATGTTTCAAAATTTGTAGATGGGTGGTAGGCATCATGGGTAGGTGAACACTCATTGGCTTTTCTTAATTGCCTTAGTGGAGAACCATCTTCTTGAATCACTGCAGTCCGTGCAGTATGGATACACGTGTGGTGCTGTTACAAAGTGAGTCCCAGGGTTTTGACCTCATGACAGTGAAAGGATGATGTTGTCGTTCAAAATCAGGATCGAAAAGTGTGACGCTGGAAAAGCACAGCAGCTCAGGCAGCATCCGAGGAACAGGAGAGTCGATGTTTCAGGCATAAGCTCTTCATCAGGAATGTGTTTAAAATCAGGATGGTTAGCTTGGAGGGGAATGTGCCGGTGGTGGTCCCATACCTCTGCTGTTGTTGTGTTTCTAAAGGCAGAGGTTTGAAGGTTTGGAGGGTGGTGTGGGAAGAACATTGTTGCGTTACTGCAGTGCATCATGTAAATGGTACATAATGCTGCCATTGTATGCCCACGGTGAAAGAAGTGGACGTAGAAGGGGGTAGATTGGATGTCCAATCAAGCAATCTCATTTATCCGGGATAGTATCAAGTTTCTTGAGTGTTATTGGAGCTTCACTCATCCAGACAAGTGGGCAGTATTCCAGTGCAGTCTGAACTTGTGCCTTGTGGATGGTGAACAGGTTTTGGGAAAACAAGAGGTGAGTTACTCACTGCAGAATTCCCAACCTCCAAATAGCTCTATCGTTGTGTAGTTGGTTGATTTCAATTTCTGGTCAATAGTTACCCCAAAAAAGTTGATTCAGGCTGAATCCAATGATGGTAATGTCATTAAACTAGGATATAGTGAGGACTGCAGATGCTGGAGAAGTCAAAGTTGATAAAGTGTGGCACTGGAAAAGCACAGAGGTCAGACACCATCTGAGGTGCAAGAGAGTCAACGTTTTGGGTAGGACCCTTCATCAGGACAAGGCTCGAGCCCAAAACATCGACTCTCTTACCCCTCATATGCTGCCTGACCTGCTGTGCTTTTTCCAGCACCACATTTTATCGACAATGTCATTAAATTAGAAACTAGTCACTAGATTAGAATTCCAGAACCTCAGGCTAATGTTGTTGGAATATGAATTGGAATTCCCACTGTAGTTGGTAGTGAAGTTTAATTCAATTTGAAAAAAGATTTGGAATTAAAAGCTGATCTAAAGGTGACCTAATGATAATGATGTATTTATTCACTGTTAGTTGTTGCAAAAATCCATCTAGTTCAGTAATGCCCTTTTTAGGGAAAGAAAATCTGTCACCTCATCTTGCCTGGCCTACATGTGACTCTAGATCAACACCAATATGGTCAACTCTTACCGTCCCCCTTAAATTGCCTTGCATGCCACTCAGTTGTAGCAAATTTTTGCAAAGTTTTAAGCTGAACAGACTACTTGCCAGCATTAGAAGCAAAGATAGCAAATCGAGTTCTGTTGATCTTGTAAAGCTTTCCTTAACAACATTTCGGGACTTGTGCAAAATTAGAACTATTCCATTGCACCCATCCAGTTAAGTGTGGGAGTATTAGAACATAGAACATAGAACAGTACAGCACAGAACAGGCCCTTCAGCCCACGATGTTGTGCCGACCACTGATCCTCATGTGTGCACCCTCAAGTTTCTGTGACCATATGCATGTCCTGTAGTCTCTTAAATGTCCCCAATGACCTTGCTTCCACAATTGCTGCTGGCAACGCATTCCATGCTCTCACAACTCTCTGTGTAAAGAACCCGCCTCTGACATCCCCTCTATACTTTCCTCCAACCAGCTTACAACTATGACCCCTCGTGTTAGTCATTTCTGCCCTGGGAAATAGTCTCTGGCTATCGACTCTATCTATGCCTCTCATTATCTTGTATACCTCAATTAGGTCCCCTCTCCTCCCCCTTTTCTCCAATGAAAAAAGTCTGAGCTCAGTCAACCTCTCTTCATAAGATAATCCCTCTAGTCCAGGCAGCATCCTGGTAAACCTCCTCTGAACCGTCTCCAAAGCATCCACATCTTTCCTATAATAGGGCGACCAGAACTGGACGCAGTATTCCAAGTGCGGTCTAACCAAAGTTTTATAGAGCTGCAACAAGATCTCACGACCTCAATCCCCCTGTTAATGAAAGCCAAAACACAATATCCTTTCTTAACAACGCTGTCCACTTGGATTGAAAATGTGTTGCTGGAAAAGCGCAGCAGGTCAGGCAGCATCCAAGGAGCAGGAGAATCAATGTTTCGGGCATGAGCCCTTCTTCAGGAAGAATGCCTTCCTTGAAGAAGCTCCCTTCCTCCCCACTTTCTCCTAAGATAGATTTTTAATCAGGAAGACAATCAAGGGTTAGAACATAGAACATAGAACAGTACAACACAGAACAGGCCCTTCAGCCCATGATGTTGTGCCGACCACTGATCCTCATGTATGCACCCTCAAATATCTGTGACCATATGCAAGTCCAGTAGTCTCTTAAATGTCCCCAATGACCCTGCCTCCACAACTGCTGCTGGCAACGCATTCCACGCACTCACAACTCTCTGTGTAAAGAAGCCACCTCTGACATCCCCTCTATACTTTCCTCCAAACCGCTTAAAACTATGACCCCTCGTGTAAGTCATTTATGCCCTGGGAAATAGTCTCTGGCTCTCATACCTCTCATTATCTTGTATACCTTAATTAGGTCCC
>NC_057715.1:102518457-102544515 GCF_004010195.1 Chiloscyllium plagiosum | reverse complement strand
TCCAGCTGTCCGTTGCAGTGGTCGGTATATTGGGTCCAGATCGATGTGCTTATTGATTGAATCTGTGG
The DNA here is from genome assembly GCF_004010195.1 of Chiloscyllium plagiosum. NCBI lineage: Eukaryota > Metazoa > Chordata > Chondrichthyes > Orectolobiformes > Hemiscylliidae > Chiloscyllium > Chiloscyllium plagiosum. The sequence goes on along the minus strand of NC_057715.1, from coordinate 102,544,447 downwards.
ATGAGTGCCATGCCTCTAGGAATTCCTTGGCTGTTCTCTGTTTGGCTTGTCCTATAATAGTAGTGTTGTCCCAGTCGAATCCATGTTGCTTGTCATCTGCGTGTGTGGCTACTAAGGATAGCTGGTCATGTCATTTCGTGGCTAGTTGGTGTTCATGGATAGGATCGTTAGCTGTCTTCCTGTTTGTCCTATGTAGTGTTTTGTACAGTCCTTGCATGGGATTTTGTACACTACATTTCCTGTCCCCCCATCTTATCCCATATCCAACCTTACAACTCGGCACTGCCCTCTTGAACTATCCTCCCTGTCCATCTTCCTTCCCACTTATCCGTTCCATCCTCCTCTCTGATCTATCACCTTCTCCCCCACCTTCATCTCCCTATTGCACTCCTAGCTACCTAACCCCCTCCCAGTCCCACTACCCTCCCATTTACTGCTCAGCCCCGCCGGCCCACAAGCCTCATTCCTGATGCAGGGCTAATGCCCAAAACATCGACTCTCCTGCCCCTCAGATGCTGCCTGACCGGCTGTGCTTTTCCAGCACCACTGTCTTGATTGCTTCTGCTGTCACCAGCTTTACAGGAAGGATGTGTTTGCGTGAGAGAGGATGCAGAGGAGATTTCCCAGGCTGGAAGGTTGAGCTATGAGGAAAGATTGGACAGATTCTGGTAGCTTTCCTTGCAGCAGTGAAGGTTCAGCAGGTCCTAATGGGGGGGTTTAAGATTATGAAGGGCATAGACACAGTGGATAGGAATGCACTCTTTCTAATAATAGAGGGGTCAATAACCAGGGGCATAGATTTAACGTCAGAGCTCAAGAGCTAAGAGGAGTGTTGAGGAGAAATCTTTTCACCTGAAAGGGTGTTTGAATCAGAAATGTTTGTACCATTTAGGCAGTGTTTAGCTGTCCCCATGTATTGCTATAGCCTCAAGGTATATGGGCCAAAAGATGGAAAATGAAGTTAGTTTAGTCAGATCTTTATGGACTGGTGCAGACAGGATGGGCTGACTGACCACCTCCTGTGATTTAAATGTCTATAACTCTGTCTAACTGTAATGGTAGGGGGTTTGAAGCACACTGACACTGATAGCTCCATTCTGCTGATCCATGCAATCCTTTATTGATCTTAAGTGGCCTACATGTTTTATGCAAGGGGTGCTTGAAAATATGAACCTGCATGAATCAACAATTCCACTCACCAGGGACTTCAGAGGGTGGCAGAATTTGGTGAAACTCCTTATTTGCATGGCAATGGCAGGTGTCTGAACTAGTAGGTGCAGTGCCTCTTGGCTGGCTGGCTTAATGAAGCATCCAGAAAATGTTCAAGCTTCAGCCAATTCTTACTGATGGGGTGTCTCTTCCAAAACCCCAGTAAAATAAGTTGTGAAAATGCATTTTAACTCACAATTCTTTTTAAAAAGATGTATGACTGCTATTCAGGTACCTGATCTGGTTGCCTTCCTTCCAGTTGACAGAGTGTTGAGATCCATGGATTAATGTTCTGAAGTTAGAACAATAGACACCATCTAGTGGATCAACACAATGGGTAACAGAGGTCTGACGATACTATGGCTTTAAGAGGTCAAGACAGAAGTCATTTGAAAACTCATAAAGTAAACAGCTTGTGAGGCCTTGGGTGTATTTTTTTAAGTTAGAACAATAGAAGCAGCCCGGATGGGTGTGGTCAAGCTCCCACAGAATCAAGATATCTAGCTTCTTAGTTTTTCATTAGCAGTTGTTGCTGGGTCTGTTGCTGCAGTACATCTCTCACTGCCACACTTTCTCAGATTTTTATCTTGATGGCTTTCCTCCTGGGATGTTGGAATTGTATGTGAGTCAATCGGTTTGCTGAATTTGCCTTTTGCCAAGGGTGTGTTACTGGGATATTGTTATATTGGAATAGTTACTGTTAAGTTTTTCAAAAAAGTTAAAGCTAAGTCACTTCTCTTCTTTATTCTTCCTTTTGTTGCATTTTAATTAGAGTGGATGTATAAAGTGTGTTTTGCTTCAAATCTGGTAGTTTAACCAATCGAATTGCATGTGGGACGCATCACATTAGATTTACCTTTAAAATAAGAAAACGTTAGGGCCTTGACTATCTCCTTAATATATTTGAGTGGGTCCGGTCTGGTTGTCACAAATAAATTTTCACATAAATGAGGTGTTTAACATGTTGTGTGTACTTTGCTTTTCTGCATCTTCTAAGAGCAAAGCAAAATCATTCCCAAAAATATATTTAAACAAAAAATTAGATTTCCCTCAAAAATCCTGAGAACTGGAAGAATCTTTTGCATTCAGAAGGTGATCTATTCCCAAGGCTATAAGTAATAGAAGCAGTAGACCGTTTAGCCCCCCAGGTCCACCATTCAATGAGATCACGGCTGCTCTGATAGTCCCCAGGTCTGCTCTCCTGAATTTCCTGATAAACCTAGATTCCGTTACTGATTGAAAATTGTCCATCTCAGCCTTGAAGATTCTTGATTACCGAACCTCACTAGCCATCTGCAGTAAAGAATTCCAGATTCACTACCCGCTGTGAGAAGGAATTCCTTCTCATCTCTGACCTGTGCTCTTACTCTAAGATTATGCCCCTCTAGTCCTAGATTCTCCCACAAGGAGGAATAATCCTTCCGTATCTACCCTGTCAAGTCCTCAAAGAATCTTCCATGTTTCATTTCCATTCTTCTCAGCTCCAACGATACAGACTCACCCTGGAAGTGTGATGGAAGAAGATTCAATTGAGACTTTCAAGAAAGAATTGGATGATTATTTGGTTAGAAATGTGATGTTCAAGGCAAGAGATTGTTTTACTAGGTATAATACTCAGTTGAAGAGCTGGTGCAGGCAATAGGAACTAGGAGCAGGAGTAGGCCGCCTGGCACCTTGAGACTGCTCCGCCATTCAATAAGATCATGGCTGATCTTCTTGAGGACTCAGCTCCACTTACCCGCCTGCTCACCATAACCCTTAATTCCTTTACTGTTCAAAAATCTATGTTTGTCTTAAAAACCTTCAATGAGAAAGCCTCAAATGCTTCACTGGGCAGGGAATTCCACACATTCATAACCCTCTAGGTGAAGAGGTTCCTCCTCAACTCAGTCCTAAATCTACTCCCCCTTATTTTGAGGAGATATGTACCCCTAGTTCTAGTTTCACCCACCAGTGGAAACAATCTCCCTGCTTTTATCTTATCTATTCCCTTCATAAGTTTGGATGTTTATATAAGATAACCACCCTCCACATAGTTCTAAATTCCAATGAGTATATCTCAATCTACTCAATCTGTCCTCATAAGCCAACCCTCTCAACTCCTGAATCAATCTAGTGAATCTCCTCTGCACCCTCTCCAGTGCCAGTATATTCTTTTTCAAGTAAGGAGTCCAAAATGATGGACCAAATGGCCTCTATCTCCTCCATAACAATTTTATGAACCTACACAATCTGAAGAAAATCCTGTATACATGTGACCAACCCTTCTGCAGACTGTCTCCATGTCAGTATATCTTTCCTTAAATAAGGGAACCAAAACTATTCACAGTATTCCAGCTGTGGTCTAATCAGTCCCATCAGTTTATTCCTGATGAAGGGCTTTTGCCCGAAACGTTGATTTGGAAGCTCCTTGGATGCTGCCTGAACTGCTGTGCTCTTCCAGCACCACTAATCCAGAATCTGATTTCCAGCATCTGCAGTCATGATTTATGCACGAGGACTTCCGAATCCCTCTGTGCGTAGCTTTTTGTATTGAAATATTATTCAGCTCCTCTATTCTTCCTGCGAAAGCACACACACCCTCATATTTTTACTTATTATATTCCATCTACCGTGTTTCATTCTCTTGCTTAACCTGTCTGTATCTACCTATAGACTATTTGCGTCACCTTCACCACTTGCCTCCCCATCTATCTTTTGTCATCTACAAACTTGGCTTCCTGCGACGTTTGTATGGAAGACAGAAATGATCAAACATGTTTGTGTACCCAGCAGAAACAAAGAGTAATGGACGGGTCGAGGACTGAGAGTAGACAAAGACAGTATTTCTTACTCTACCACAGTCAGTCATGACTTCTTTTAATTTAAGCCAATTAAATAGGAACCAAAAGAGAAAATGCTGGAAAATCTCAGCAAGTCTGGCAGCATCAGTAAGGAGAGAAAAGAGCTGACAAAGAGTCAGTTAGACTCGAAATGTCAGCTCTTTTCTCTCCTTACAGATGCTGCCAGACTTGCTGAGATTTTCCAGCATTTTCTCTTTTGGTTTCAGATTCCAGCATCCACAGTAATTTGCTTTTATAAATTAAAAGGAAATTAATTTCAACAGTTTTGTCAATAGGAAGTAACAGTGTTTTGAAGAATTCCAAACACGTCTTACGAAACCTTTCCTGTTTCATACACAAAACAACATCATCATGTGTTTATATAACACTCTTAACATGGTCAAATGTCCCCAGCTACTTCACAGGGCAATTTCAAGTAAATTTTGTCATCAACCCCCATGAGATATTTGGACTGGTGGTGACAGTTTGATTAAAGAGATGATTTGGAGATGCCGGTGTTGGACTGGGGTGTACAAAGTTAAAAATCACACAACACCAGGTTATAGTCCAACAGGTTTAATTGGAAGCACTAGCTATTGGAACGCCTGATGAACCACCTAATGAAAGAGCGTCGCTCTGAAAGCTAGTGCTTCCAATTAAACCTGTTGGACTATAACCTGATGTTGTGTGATTTTTAACTTTGATTAAAGAGACCGATTTTAAGATGCATCATGTATGAGGAGAGGAAAATAGGAAATCGGAGAGGTTTGGAAAAAGAATCCATCAGCCTATAAAGTACACCTGAGGGCATGTTTTCCAATGGTAGGGTGAGGAAAAAGGGATACTCACAAAGCTGCAAAGGTTTGCAGCAGTTTTGAATTTCTTGATCGAGTGTGGAATCATTATTCTCTTAAAAGGACCACTGCTCTAGAAATAGATTGTCACCTTGGGGAAAAAAATTTACATTAATTATGTTCAGTTTTGCTTGATAAAGCTGAGTATCTTCATGGATGGTGGCATAGAATGGATCTTCATTTTAATTATCAAATCCTGTAGAATTAAGACACAAGCGGTTCATATGATAATTTGTTTAGCAATCCTATCAATTTATCGGAATTACAGAAATTCTGCACTTGACCAAGTGTTCAAGAGTTAATGTCAAATGTCACATTGGAACCTAGGACCAGAGGAAGCTTTGGAACTAACTTTGTCTGTAATTGGACTCCGTTCCATGATTAGCTCCCATTTAAATTGATTGTGAAAAAGCATTCCTCCTTCATTCTGATTAGTAAAACAACATTTGCTTCACTCTCTTTAGGCATTGGTGATTACTAATTGATTCTACAAAAGATGCTTCTCTTAGGTTTTATTTAAAATGAATCATAAAATGTCTGACTGTTCAATCAATTCCAATAGTTTTAATAGAAGTCACATGAATCCGTGCTGGGACATTAACATGACAAATGCACTAAACAGAAAACAGCCTGCCTCATGTCAGTAGTCAACCGTAAGAAAAAAATTTCCTGCTGGCTCAAGGGGTCTAAGACGAGAGGGCACCGTGAAGAATAAACTTTCAGCCTATCTTGCAAAACTGAAATTAGAAAATTTATCTTCAAGTAAAGTTGATTAAAATTTCAGAACTCTCTTCCACAAATGGTAACTGTTGCTAGACCAGCTTGTTCATTTTCTAACTGAGATTGAATAGATATTTATGAAGCAAAAAATGAAAGGGAAGTGAAGCAATAATAGATGTATAAACTTAGGTTATAGATCTGCATGGATTTGTTCAAAGGAAGCTTATAAAACAAAAGTGATTAAATATTTTGAGAAGATAAGTGTTGAGAATGAGTGTTGAGAGTGACAGTGCATTAGATTTTGTCTACATAGATTTTGGTAAGGCTTTTGATAAGGTTCCTCATGGCAGACTGGTCAAGAAATTGAAAGTCCCTGGGATCCACAGCAAAGCGATATGTCGAATCTAATAGTGATAAGGATGCAGGAAGCATGGAGTGAAGGTAGAGGGATGTTCCTGTGATTGGAAGTTTATTTCCATTGGAATTCCACAACGTTTAGTTCTGGGGCTCTCGCTGTTTGTGGTGTACATTAATGATTTGGTCTCAAATGTAGGGCTATCATCAAAAAGTTCATAAAGATTGATAAGGTGATAAATAGTGAGGAGAACAGCCCTAAGCTGCAGGAAGATATCAATAGTCTGGTCAGGGATGCAAAGCTGTGGCAAGTGAAATTCAACCTAGGAAAATTTGAGTTAATGCCCCTGGAGAGGGCTAAGAAGGTAAGTGATTACTGAAATTACTGAAAATCAGAGAGGCCCTTAAAGATCGGCAGGGCAGGTAGATAATGTGGTGAAGAAGGCATATCTGGAATAAAACAAATAACTGCAAAAGCTGGAAATCTGAAACAGTTCTGAAGAAGGTTCACTGGACTTGAAACAGTATTTCTGCTTTTGTTTAACAGATGCTACTAAACCTGCTGAGTTTCTCCAGCAATTTCTATTTTTATGGGATACTTGCTTTTATTAGCCAAGGTACAGAATATAATAGCAAGGAGATTATTCTAGAATGGTATAAAACGCTGGTTAGGTCACAACTAGAGTGCAGTGGGCAATTCTGGTCACCCACATTACAGGAAGGGTGCAATTGTGCTGGAGAGGGTGCAGAGGAGATTCACCAAGATGCTCCCTGGGACATAGGATCTGACCCATGATGAATGATTGAACATGCTGGGGTTATTTACCCTGGAGCAACAAAGATTGTGAAGGGACTTGACAGACATGTATAAGGTTAAGAGAAGCATAGATGGAATGGATAGGAAAGTACTTTTCCATGAGTAGAGGGTTCAGTAACCAGAGGGCATAGATTTAAGGTGAGAAATAAAAGGTTAAGAGGAGAGTTAGGGAGAACCCTTTCACTCAGAGGGTGGGGTAAGTCTGGAACTCAATGTCTAAAAGAATGGCTGAGTCAGAAGCTCTTGTAATTTTTAAGCAATAATATTCACTTACGTTGCCATAACCTCCAGGCTGTGGTACAAAAGCTGGAAAACAGGGTTAATACGTAGTGTATTGTTGGCCAACATCAACGTGATGGGCCAAATGGCCTTTTTTTGTGCCTTCAACATCACTGAGCCTTTCTACATGTAGTTGTAGTACATTTGACTCTCCTCATGGCTCTGACAGCTTTGTTTTGCTGATCAATGCAATCCTTCATTGATCTTAAGTGGCATTGTTGTGTTTTGTGCCACATTTGAAGAAACTGTTATCTCCTACTATATCTGATTGGTGTAGTGGATGCAGGTGCACTTACAATGTTTAAAAGACATTTGAATAAGTACATGAATAGGAGAGGTTTGGAGAGAGAGGGGCCAAATGCAGGCAAGTGGGACTAGTTTAAATTGGGAACATGGTTGGCATAGACTAGTTGGTTCTGAAGGGTCTATTTCTGTCCTGTTCTGCAGACACGATGGGTCAAATAGCCACCATCTGTGCTGCAAATGTCTAAGAGATCACCTATGATCTCACTGAATAGTAGAGCATGTAGGAGGAGCTGAATGTTCAACACTTGTTCCTGTGACTTTAAATGCCCTTGCATCTAAAGATGATCGCCATTTCTCTGATCAGATCCATTGAGTCCTGAAATTACATATTCATAACTGACTCAGCAGAGAACAATTAGGTCCATCAAACATACAGTAATTGGAGCATGATGCCCTCCCAGGTTTTGATGGGTCCACTAATCTAGCCTAATCAGGCATTCAGCAAAGCTACATGGCTACCATGTGCAAAGTACACTTGCAGTTGTCTTATGTTTTGATTTGCCATCACAGGCTGGCAAGACTGTGGCATGTGATCCGTGGTAAGCTGGAGTATGAGACTCTTATACCCTCAGGTCAGATGCTATGTTAAAAGGGATGATTTCATGAGCATACCTGTTAAAGCTGTTGCGACATACTGACCATGAGACATAGCACAGCATTCCTCAGTTTCCAAACAGATATACGTACATCGGCTCATGCTGTAAGTTTGATAATTTTACAAGTTTAAACAAAGTTTCCAAGACTAACATTTCAAACTTCAGTGTCATGTTTTTAAGGTTTGACAACTCATTCTGATTCAATTACTCTGTGCCAATCTGGAGAGATACACATTGTTCTCTGTTGCACTTGTTTGATGATTAAGTTATCTTACTGCTGCTTGTTTATCTCTCAATGTCACCTCACAATTATCATCATTGGAGTCTTCTCCCTCAGTCACTTCCCGCGTGATTGCTGAGCTGAACACTGTTCTGCACAGGCTTTTGTTGTTTTTCTCAATGAAGCACCATAATCAAGGAGGACTTTTTAACTACCTGGGATGGCTACTCATTCATCCAGATACCAGGTTCACATTTCCGAACTGACAGCCAGACTACTACGACCACTAGGACTCATAACAGCACACAAACCAACAGCCACTCTCAGACAATAACTCACCAGGACAAAGGACCCGATACCCAGCATGAGCAAAACCAACGTAGTGTACAAAATCCCATGCAAGGACTGCACAAAATGCTACATAGGACAAATAGGAAGACAGCTACCGATCCATATCCATGAACACCAACTAGCCACGAAACGACACGACCAGCTATCCTTAGTAGCCACACACTCAGATGACAAGCAACATGAGTTCGACTGGGACAACACTACTATTATAGGACAAGGAGAAAGTGAGGGCTGCAGATGCTGGAGATCAGAGTTGAAAATGTGTTGCTGGAAAAGCGCAGCAAGTCAGGCAGCATCCAAGGAACATGAGAATTGACGTTTCAGGCATAAGCCCTTCTTCAGGAATGACATTATAGGACAAGCCAAACAGAGAACAGCCAGGGAATTCGTAGAGGCATGGCACTCATCCACAGATTCTATCAGCAAACACATCGACCTGGACCCAATATATCGGCCACTGCAGCAGACAGCTGGGACTGACAACCGGAAGCGGCAGAGACAAACCACTATAAATGCCGGAGGAAAGATCACAGAAGCACTTCACAGGAGGCTCCCAAGCACTAAGGATGTCACCTAGACAGGGGACGAAACATCTGTAACACAAATTCCCAGCTCGGCGAACAGAACCACAGCATACCAGGTTCATATCTAACTTCAAAGTTATATGCTTGCACCTTGACAAGTAAACAATGCAAATATGGCAAACAAAAAACCCCAAAGAATTGTAGGAGTTGGAAATCAGAACAGTTCAGGTCACTGGTACCGAAACACTAACTATGCTTGCTTTTCTCAGATGCTGCAAGATCTGTTGAGTTTTTCCAGCAATATCTGTTTTTGTTGCAAATATGGTAGTGCCCTCTCTAGTGGTTTGCAACCGATTATTTCTAAAGGCTTGTGATCTGTTTTACTAGTGAAATAAATGTATGTCAAACTATTTGATGCTGAATACCAGAACTGATGTCTCAAATTTATATAGGAATAATCGGTGTGCAAAGATGACAAGGTTTTCAAAACAAAGCAATCAGTTTCTCAACTTGCAAAAGACATGCACGTGTCTTTTTTGCGTTGGATCACGTCTTTCCTGGGGTGTCAGGATTCTGTTGACACAATCTGCTTGAGAGAACCGAAGGCAATTGTTGGTCATCTTGCCACACGCTGGGAACTTCCTTTTTCAGTAAATCTTTCATTGGAGATACTTTGTCTGCAAAAGGGGAAAGTATAAGGTAGGAGGAAATGAACAAATCTAAGGCAGTGTCTCAAAATCCTTTGGTGTCAGCATTTGTTTAACATCCTTAATCTGACCTGGAGTAAAGTACCCAAAGAGGTTTATCTGAGTGAGATTAACCTGGCAGTAGATCCTGTTAAACACCAAGCCTTGTCATGGCACATCTGTTATCAGCTGATGATGGCTGTGATGTGCCTTTGTCTTGCCCACCACTGCAATATTATCAGCAATGCCAGTACAACCAGGTACATTCTCAATAATCCTTTCTATATGCTACTAAAATACATCTTCACTGACCGATAGCCCTAATGGGACTGATAGCCCTAATGGGACTGAAAACCTTAATGTGACTGGTAGTCCTAATGGGACTGAAAACCCTAATGGGACTGATAGTCCTAGTTGTATTTATTGGAGACAATACCATTCAAACAGCATCCTAAATAATATGAGCTCTTGAGATTCTTCTATTAATTGGACAGACCTGGATTCACACTTCACATCTAGCTTTGAAAAGAAACTTGCTCTGGAAAATTTAAGAATTTATTCTTCCAGTATTTTATGTGGGCACCTTTTAAATGAAAGATTCAGGTGCTTTGGAGCTAGGCATACTTATATGGTGTGACCTTGCTTTAAAAACACCATGCAATGGAGCTACACCAACCTCTGTAATGTTCAATCTTCCAAATTGTACAATTCCAATCCATATCAGTCCATTCCACTCAAGCTTCTCCTCAATATGAATGCTGTACTTCACCAGAGGATCAGTAAATGGGTTGCATCATCATTAAAACGGCATACTGCATCACCCTTTCAATGACCAGTTGTGTCTGACTGAGAACAGGCATTCAAGATCATTAACAGATACAGTTGCACCAGGCCTGGTCTGTTCCACTAGACAATGTGCTTCGAATCTTATGAATTGTGACAATATCAAGTTTTGTGCCTGATTTGAGACGGCCCCACATTTATTTTAAATATCCACTTTCAGGTTATGACTTGGCTTTGTTAAAATTACATTGAGTTGCTCTTTACAGAACAGGGAAAGTTATCCAGGAAGGGGACTGGGTGTAATGAAAAGTTTGAAATTGGTGACGTGTATTTGGAAGCAGGGACAAAAGCCAGCAAGGAGACAGGGAGGTCTGCAGATGCTGGAGATCAGAGTTGAGAGTGTGTTGCTGGAAAAGCACAGCAGGTCAGGCAGCATCCGAGGAGCAGGAAAATCGATGTTTCGGGCCAGAGGCATTCCTGATGAAGGGCTCCGGCTGGGAACACGATTTTCCTGCTCCTCGAATGCTGCCTGACCTGCTGTGCTTTTCCAGCACCACACTCCCAACAAAAATGGCAAGACAAGTGAATTAAGAAAGTGAGGACCAACAGCAAAGGAAATGGTTACTAAAAGAGTGAGGAATGACAGTGGAATGAAGAGTGGGAAAGGAAGAACAAATCTATGTCAGGTAATGTTGGCATGTACAATGATATTTGGCTAAAGATATTAGTGGGGACGGGTGGGAATTAGCTATTGATTTGAAAGCTAAGGTTGAAGGTTAAATTTATGTGTTCAACTCTTTGAAACCTAATATAAGTTTACAAATAGAGGGTCGAACAAATAATTCAGAATTGTTGAATCGAATTTGTTGTTGTGTAGATTCCTTTCTGCCAGTTGGTAGTGTTCATGTTGTCTTTGATTTGTGATTGTAAACTTGGTTGCACTTAACTTCAGCAAAGAATATGGTGGGTAACTTTGATGCTCAGCAGATCACAGGCGTTAATTATCTGTTGTGGGAATAAGAGATGCACCAGCTTAAATATCAGATTTTGGCTCCTATTATAGGACTAATTGATGACTAACAACATTTGAACTAGGCTGGAACAGCAGAAAGAGACTCCTGCTCGCTTAGCTCAAACATTGACCATTATGGAACAGCTTAAGCAGTCTCCTTGCGCACACTTTACCACAAAAGGCGAGGAATGAGCTGATTGACATACAACAGAGTATGTCAAGACATTGTCAGAAACCAAGGGAGAGAGTGCACAGGTTCTGAAAAGTGATACTAACGGTCCTGGTGGAGCATGTCCAAAGAATGAAAGTTCTCCTGTGCTATGATTTTGTGAGCAAGCATTCTCCTCCTCCTCCTACTAGCTCCTATAAGAGTGAAGCCTTTAGAAAATTTCAGGTATCAATGCTGATACAGAGCTGACAAAAGATTGACATAAAGTGTCTGAGAATGATTCATTTTGGACCTCAAAGGCCATCTTCAAACCTCTAGCAGTAAGTGAACAGTGAAAACTTAGCATACCTCTAGATAAACATGACTACATGACTCCTATTCAGCTCTCAGTGATCAGGAGAAGCCTTTAGTTCATGTCTGAGCTACCAAAATATCATTTAGCTGCTTTACCTAATGCTAGCAGGCAATTTAATTATTAATTAGAGCGTTAGTGATCTTCAGGATGTCTGTTCCTAGAAAGTGTTTCAATTATTTTACCCTGGTGTCTTTTGCTAAGGACAAGTTAAACAGAGGCCTCCTCTTCAATACAATGGAAGTATCTGGGATTTTAAAAAATCATCCCGAGAATACGTATTTCAAAATGTAGGTGTGTAGTTTGTCCACAAGTTATAGTGTGTAAAGGCAAGACATTACAGTCAGTTGATTATGAGTCAATCTCTGAAATGCAACATAATAAAGATATAGAAAAACCACAAGGAAGGCCTCAGAGTCAATTTATGTAAATCTCACATAGTCTTCCCCTTTTGGTTATTTTATGTTTCATGGTCAGCAAACTTTAAGAGACATATTCACGACATCATTACCTGTAGCCTAGCCTGTGACCTGAGGGTAGAAGGATCACACACTCCATTTTACTTTCATTCTATTAACTAGTGTGCCTGGAAATATAATAACATTTATGTATAATAGTATGGTGCAATAAATGCCTGTTAGATTCTTCAATATCACAATATGCGCACCCATTTTTTAAATATTAAGGCATTAGATAAAACACTTTATGGAAGGCAACCTCCCATCATTTAAGCTGCTAAATGCATTATGCATTTTTTACCCAGTGAGACTTATTCTGCAATCCCCAGGGAAATGGAGCTCATTATTTATGTGACAAGTAACCATTCAGGAAGATTGAACCAGTCTGTTAGATATGATAAATCCTGTTTCAAAAGTTTGGCTTCAGTTTGATGCCAGCAATTATTGGGTGCTGCATCACCACTTCCTATTAAAAGTCATCCATCATCTTTCTCCAGCTGCTAGTAAAATGAATATATCTCATTAATCTCTTCTGTGGCTATTATTATAATTGATTCACAGCAAACAAAAATGTGTTTTGTCGGGAAAACAAGGGATTGTGTGGCGTCAACTATCCCACAGACGTCTTGCATAAGGGAAAGGATAAAGTAATTGACCCTCACCCCTCTGTGACCTGTACCATACTCATCTGCCTCCCAACTTTGTTAAATTATCCTTCATTGAAAGGATTCCTCTGTAGAGTTCAGGAGACAGATGTTTCATCAAAGCAGAGACTTAGCCGACATCTGGCAAGGAGATGGTAGCAGTGTGCACTGTGTTCATCACCATTAATTGTTGACTTGTTTGTCTGTTTGCAGGCTGATTAGGAGCTGTCTTTTCATTCTTTCTATTGCAACCTTCCATGTTAAGCTTGCACTGTAGTTCAGAATTATTTAGTACAGGCAAAAAAAATTGAGAGTTGAATAAAACTAACAATGATAATTTGGGGCTGATTGTAAATTGAATCTTATTTTGGAAATGAGAGGTAAGGGTTGGTGTTTTTAGAATAGTCAGTATGGCAGGGTTAATACCTAAACTGCTGCTAACCTTGATTTTCCCAAACAGAGTCACCTGCATGATTTTGCCAAGCACCTGGTGAAATTCAAACTGGAATCAGGGAGCTGACATCAGGCAGGAATGGAAAAAATAGCTTTTGTAGTGCTTACTAGATCCAGTGGCAATATTGGTTTTGAGTATGTGTTTATCAATTTTCTTCAAGCCTAACCCTAACCCTATTAATAGTAGCAAAAGCTTCTAAATGTTTGACATCGTCCACACAGTGTGTCATATTCACAACATGAAAACCCAGTTCACCTTCTAGTTGAAGATTTTTCCACACAGAATCTCCACCTTGGAGAGCATTGTGAGCTTTTCCCTGCTCAATATCTGCTGACGAGTCTTTACAAATGCTTTTATTTTTGTGGCTTCATGTAAAACCAGAGGTTGTCTTGATCCCATTTGCAGCTAATTGTTTAAGAAATAATCTTCTCAAAGTAGCAGCAGTCAGAGACAAAATACAAAGGGTAGATTTCAGAATGTCATTTCAGTCTCAGCCATGAGTGTACAGGAAGACTGCAAAGGTTCCATCAGCTAATGAGTTGTGGCAGCTTCTGGACTCTGCTCGATTGCGTTTGGAAGACGGCGAGGAATTTTCCGTGAGTTTTTCTTGTCAGTTAATAGATTCTGTTCCTGCTTTCTGTTTACATTTCCAAAGTGACAGTGCCTGCTGGGGATTTGTGTAGCTCAGTCCTTTTGCCTTGACTTACAATGCTGAAAATTCAAGTTCCATTTCAGAAATGTGATTGCATTATCAATCCTGATGCTGCAGACAAACATAGGAATCGGATTAGGCTAGGTACTTGCTCCAGTATGTCCTGCCATACAGTGCAATCAGGATTAGTCATTTTTCTTAACTCTACCCCCCTCCTTGTCCAGGAGAAATCTATTGATCTGTGATCTGAAATGATTAATTGAATGTGCATCCATTGCTTCATATGGGAGACAGTTCCATGTATCTGCCACCCTTTGCATGAAGAATTCTATTTTGACTTCTCTCCTGATTTGATTTGATTTGGTTTGATTTATTATTGTCACGTACCTAAGTACAGTGAAAAGTTTTGTTTTATGTGCAGTGCAGTAGATCATAACATACAAAGACACAAACATCAGAAGGTGATTGAACAGAGCAAGGAATACAAAGTTACAGCTGCAGGGATGGTGTACAAAAAGCAAGATCAACGTTAGATTTGAAATTTGAGAAGTCCACTCAGAAGCCTAATAACTGTGTGTAAGAAGCTGTTCTTGAATCTGTCAGTATGTGTGTATTTTCTTTTGTATCTTCTGCCTGAGAGAAGAAGTTGGAAGGGTGGGAGGGGTCTTTGATGATGTTGGCTGTCGTTGTGTGGCAACGTGAAGATTGGTGGATGAAAGGTTGTCTTGCATGATGGACTGGGCTGTGTTCACAACTTTCTGTAGTTTCTTACGGTGCTGGGCAGAGCAGTTGCTGTATCAAGCCCTCATACATCCAGATAGCTGAATGGCCTGGCTTTCATTTTGGAGATACAGCCCTTCTTCCTCACCTGCAAATGCTGTTGCCTTTGATTTATATGATCAAATTGCTTCAAAAGCTTAAATTCCTCCTTCAAATTACCAGTAAACCATTAGTATTCAAGAGAGTACAGGCCTCAAGTATGTACACTTTGCTCCTGTTTACACCCTCAGACTCCTGCAAAGGTTTGGTGATTCTGCATTATATATATGATATATTGAATTAAATAATTTATTATCATGTGTGCTCAATATAAAATAATGCAGAATGTATGTGCTGACGCCATCTGTAGGCATGCATATGTTTTTTTCTAAGGTACAGTGTCCCGAATTATACTCTGTGTTCCAGATGTGTAACTGATGCAGTTAATTTGGTGGATTTCAAAAAAAGACCTGTCCTGATCTCATTGAAAGGCAGGACAGACTTAAGCAGCTAATTGATCTACCCTTGTTCCTGTTTGTAATGCGATGTTATTGTTACTGCTTTTCAAATGAGGCATTAATCCAGTACCCCATCTGCTACTTCAGTATAAATGATTCCATACCAATGTATGAAAGCCAGCACGGTTCTTCCAGCATCCTGTTCAATGCCTTTGTCAGTCCCACTAAAAAGAGATTATCTCGTAATTTGTCACATTACCATTTGTATCTACTTCCAGAACACAAATTGTCTTCAGCAAGAAGGGTTTTGAGATGTTTTAAGGAAATAAAAGGAGTTGTATAATTGCAAACTCCTTCTTTTTGTACAAAGCAAAGTATTTGTATTTCTATATCACCTGTAATGGTCACAAGTTGAGCCAAAGTCACTGGAACCCCTTTGCTCAGGACAATTGCTCCCCATAATAAAATGCTGCCTCCCACTGTGATCTGGTTGTGATGGCCCTTTTGGTTTCCCCCATCACCGCTAGCTGTTTTAGATTTGCCAGGACCGGATCTTTTTGCATCCACAGTCTGACATTGTCAGCGTTTTCTAGAGCATATGGTCACTCAGCAGATTACAGCCGTCTATGTGGAGTTTGCCTGTTCTCCCCGTGTCCGCGTGGGTTTCCCGCCACAGTCCAAAGATGTGCAGGTGAGGTGGATTGGCCATGCTAAATTGCACATCGTGCCCAGGGCTGCCTAGATTAGGTGGATTAACCATTTTACAGGGTGGGTGGGATGCTTCTCAGAGAGGTATTGTGGATTCCCTGGGCTGAATGGCCTGCTTCTGCACTGTGGGGATTCTATAAAATACGTTTGAAAGGTGATTTCTGGGGTACTGAAGAAAAGGAAAGCCAGCCACTTGGTGCACAGCAAGCTCCCATAGTCAACACAATGATAATGACCAGTTTATGCTTGGTGGTTTTGATTATGGGATCAATCTTGCCCAGGACATAGGGTAACATGCTTTCCAAATAACAGAATACCTTTTATATCCATGTGACAAGGCAGAAGGGGCCTCTTTTTAATGTAAGGCAGCACCTCTGACATTGCAGCACTGATGTGTCCAGCCTGTGAATTGGTGCACCATATCTAACACCAAATTTATTTTGCTTATGTTTAAATAAATGATCACAATAATTCTGATGTTTATGATTTGGTAGGTACAGTACACAAGAAAACACTTCGGCATTTATAATATACTGAGACCCTCTCATTCTGGAGCATTATGTTGAATGAAAAGAACTCTCCCTGAATTATTTTGTAATTCACTTTCACAGTGTTTCTTAAAATTGATTAAAATGTATGTGCATATGGAGTGAAACATCTTAAACTATATGTGAACTTGCAAACAACTTATTTTGAGCATATCCTGTAACTTCACCTGGCCCGATAGCTCAAGATTAATTTTCTTGACATCATACAGCATCTGAAATGGAGCAGTTGGGACATTGGAATTGATCAGATTCTCATCTTTGTTTTACAGTCTCTCCATGATCTTGCCCCTCTCTATTTGTGTGATCTCCTCTAACACCCCAACTCTATTGAGACATCTATGCTCCTCTAATTCTGACCTCGGAGCATCCCAATAGTAATTGCTCCAGTGTTGGTGACCTAGGTCCCCAGCTTGGAAATTCCCTCCCTCATCTCTCCTTAATCTCTCCCTAATCTCTCCACCATTCCAATTGTTTCCTTCCTTTCAAACATTCCAAGCTCTTGGTCGTGAAAGGAAATAATTTCTCATGTGGTCTTGTGTCGTATTTGGTTTTAAAACACTTCTGCGAATCACTTTGGGATATTATATTAAAGGTACTGTAGAAATACAAGTTATTGTTTCATAAACATTATTGTTATTACTTAAGAGACTGTTTTAATTAAAGTGGGCTCAGTAGATTTTATTGTATTTCCTTCTTAATGGGTAATTTCAACCAGTAAATTATAAACTCAGCGTTGAAAGGTAATGTTGAATGGCACAGTTTAATTTTGTAGTGGTGAATATCTTTAAATGCAACTATCGAAAATACTGTCTTTTCACCTCAAGTACCTGAACATATCCAAGAGTGATCAGTTGAGGATTGCCCTTCTCTCCTCGATCTACATATTCAGGGTGAAATTAATTTTGGTTGAGAGTGTGGTGCTGGAAAAGCACAGCAGGTCAGGCAGCATCCGAGGAGCAGGAGAATCGACGTTTCAGGCATAAGCTCCTAGGATGCTGCCTGACCTGCTGTGCTTTTCCAGCACCACAGTCTCAACTCTGATCTCCAGCAACTGCAGTCCTCACTTTCTCCTCGTGAAATTAATTTTGCCAAGCCTCACCTCACAAATCACAGGCCGAAACTTCAGTTAGGTATAGGGAATGCTGGATGACTAAAGAAATTGAGGGTTTGGTTAAGAAAAAGAAGGAAGCATATGTCTGGTACAGACAGGATAGATCAAGTGGATCCTTAGAAGAGTATAAAGAAAGTAGGAGTATACTTAAGAGGGAAATCAGAAGGGCAAAAAGGGGACATGAGATAGCTTTGGCAAATAGAGTTAAGGAGAATGCAAAGGGTTTTTACAAATATATTAAGGACAAAAGGGTAACGAGGGAGAGAATAGGGCCTCTCAGAGATCAGCAAAGTGGCCTTTGTGGGGAGCCACAAGAGATGGGGGAGATACTAAATGAATATTTTGCATCAGTGTTTACTGTGGAAAAGGACATGGAACTTATAGACTATAGGGAAATACATCTTGGAAAATGTCCATATTACAGAGGAGGAAGTGCTGGATGTCTTAAAACACATAAAAGTGGATAAATCCCCAGGACCTGATCAGGTATATCTGAGGACTCTGGGAAGCTAGAAAAGTGATTGATGGGCCTTGTGCTGAGATATTTATATCATCGATGGTCACAGGTGAGCTGCCGGAAGACAGGAAGTTGACTAACTTGGTGCCTCTATTGAAAAAGGTGGTAAGGACAAGCGAGGGAACTGTAGAGCAGTGAGCCTGACGTCGGTGGTGGGCAAATTGTTGGAGGAAATCCTGAGGGACAGGACGTACATGTATTTGGAAAGGCAAGAACTGATTAGGGATAGTAAACATGGCTTTGTGCATAGGATATCATGTCTCACAAACTTGATTGAGTTTTATGGAGAAGTAACAAAGAGGATTGATGAGGGCAGAGCGGTAGATGTGATCTATATGTGATCAGTAAGGGGTTCGACAAGGTTCCCCATGGGAGATTGATTAGCAAGGTGAGATCTCATGGAATACCGGGAGAACTAGCCATTTGGATACAGAACTGGCTCAAAGATAGAAGACAGAGGGTGGTGGTGGAGGGTTGTTTTTCAGACTGGAGGCCTGTGACCAGTGGAGTGCCACGAGGATTGGTGCTGGTTCCACTACTTTTCATCATTTATATAAATGATTTGAACATAAGAGGTATAGTTAGTAAGTTTGCAGATGATACCAAAATTGGTGGTGTGGTGGACAGTGATGAAGATTACCTCAGATTACAACAAGATCTTGATCAGATGGGCCAATGGACTGTGAAGTGGCAGATGGAGTTTAATCTAGATAAATGTAAGGTGCTGCATATTGGAAAAGCAAATCTTAACAGGACTTATACACTTACTGGTAAGGTCCTCGGGAGTGTTGCTGAACAAAGGGACCTTGGAGTGCAGGTTCATATCTCCTTGAAAGTAGAGTCGCAGGTGGATAGGATAGTGAAGAAGGCGTTTGGTATGCTTTCCTTTATTGGACTGACTATTGAGTACAGGAGTTGGGAGGTCATGTTGTGCAGGACATTGGTTAGGCATATTTTGGAATATTGCATGCAATTCTGGTCTCCTTCCTATCGGAAAGATGTTGTGAAACTTGAAAACGTTCAGAAAAGATTTACAAGGATGTTGCCAGGGTTGGAGGATTTGAGCTATCGGGAGAGGCTGAACAAGCTGGGGCTGTTTTCCCTGGAGCATTGGAGGCTGAGGGGTGACCTTATAGAGTTTGATAAAATCATGAGCGGCATGGATAGCGTAAATAGACAAAGTCTTTTCCCTGGGGTGGGGGAGTCCAGAACTAGAGGGCATACGTTTAGGGTGAGTGGGGAAAGATATAAAAGAGATCTAAGGGGCAACTTTTCCATGCAGAGGGGTGGTACATGTATGGAATGCGCTGCCAGAGGAAGTGGTGGAGGCTGGTACAATTGCAACATTTAAAAGGCATCTGGATGGGTATATGAATAGGAAGGGTTTGGAGAAATATGGGCTGGGTGCTGGCAAATGGGACTAGATTGTGTTGGGATATCTTGTTGGCATGGATGAGTTGGACCGAAGGGTCTGTTTCCATGCTGTATATCTCTATGACTATGACTCTATGCTGTTCTGAGGCCGCCGCAATGTCAGAGCCGCTGCCTTTCATATGACACGTTAAGGTAAGGGTGGTGCTGTTGTCGTCTAGTGAACTGACCTCGACTTTGCAGAGGCTGAGCACCAGCTCTCAGATACCTCCTCCCGTCCCACCCTGGAGCATCACACCACCATGGAACATCAGGCCATTGTATCAATTACGGTCACTGACCTCATTACATCTAATGCACTCCCCCATCACTGCCTCCAAGCCGATAGGCCCACAGCCCCGCACAGCTTACTTCTATCTCCTATTGAAAACCCACATAAAGGACTGTCTGGCCTGACGCATTGTTTCAGCCTGCTCCTGCCCCACAGAACTCATCTCTTCCTACCATGCCTCCCCTGGTCCAGTCCCTGCCCACGTACATCCGCGATTCCTCTGACGCTTTACACCAGTTTCAGAATTTCCTGTTTGCATGTTCCAGCTGCTTCCCCTTTACCATGGATGTGCAATCCCTTTACATGTCCATCCCCCACTAGGATGATCTCAGGGCTCTCCACTTCTTCCTGGAATAAAGCGTCCCCACCTACCGTCACCATCCTCTGTTTGGCTGAGCTCATCCTCACCCTCAACAACTTCGCTTTTAACTCCTCTCATTTTCTTCACGTCAAAGGGGTGGCCATGGGTACCCACATGGGCCCCAGTTACGCCTGTCTCTTCATGGGGTATGTGGAACATTCCTTGTTCCCACTTCTATTCCAGCCCTCACCTGCAACTCTTTCTCCGCTATATTGATCACCTCATCAGTGCTGCTTCCCTCTCTCATCCGGAATTGGAAAGGTTTATCAATTTTGCTCCAATTTCCACTCCGCCCTCAATTTCATCTGGTATATCTCTGATTCCTCCCTTCCCTTCCTCGACATCTCCGTTTCCATTTTTGGGTATAGACTGGCCATTTATATCCATCGACTCCCACAGATACCTGGACTACACATCTTCACACCCTGCTTTCTCCCAGTTCTTCCGTCTCTGTCACGTATGTTCCAATAAGACCAACTTTGACAAGCGAACCTCCAAAATGTCCACTTTCTTCCTCAACTGAGGATTCCCCAGCACCATTGTCAACAGAGCTGTCAACCAGGTCTGATCCATCTCCCACACATCTGCCCTCACCCCCTCTCTTCCCTCCTACAGCTGCGATAGGGTTCCCCTGATCCTTACCTACCATCCCACCAGCATCCACATCCAGAAGATCATCAGCCACAATTTCCACTACCTCCCGTGAGATGCTTCCACCAGACACATGTTCCTCTCCCTTGTCAGCCTACCGTAGGCACCGTTCCCTCTGGGACACCCTGGTCTGCTCTTCCTTTACTCCCTACAGCCCCACGGCACCTTGCTGTGCAACCACTGAGGATATAACACCTGCCCATTTACCTCCACCCTTCTCCGTATCCACACATCTTCCAGGTGAAGCTGCACTTTACCTACACTTCTGACAATCTAGTCTACTGCATTTGCTGCTCACAGTGTGGTCTCCTCTACATTGGGGAAACAAAGCCTAAACTGGGTGACTGCTTTCACAGAACATCTGCCTGCAAAAAAGACCCTGAGCTTCCCGTTGCCTGCCACTTTAACACACCTTCCTGTTCCCTGGCCAACATCTGTGTCTCAGGCTTGTTGCAGTGCTGCAGCCCTCTGGATTCAATATCGAGTTCAATAAATTTAGGGCCTGAACATTCCTATGTTCTAACACCCAACCCCACACAACAGGCTTTATTATCACACTCTATTCCTGATGAAGGGGTTTTGCCTGAAACGTCAATTTTCCTGCTCCTCGGATGCTGCATGACCTGCTGTGCTTTTCCAGCACCACTCTAATCTAGACACTGCCTAATGTTAGCCACTAACAGTCTCCATTAACAGCTATCCACCCTCCCAAACAGATTGTTATCCACTCCTTTGTCTGTCCAACTATTCTTCTCTCTGGTCATTATGGATATTATAGTTGGGTACTTGGAAAGTTCAAGGTAATCAAATGTTTTTGCGAAAAGGCAATTCTGTTTAACCAATTAAATCCTTTGAAGAGTAACATACACAGTGGATAAAAAGTTGTTGAATTGTGCTTGGATTTCCACAAGGCATTTGACCAGATTTTCACATAAGAACATCATTGCACAAAGTGAGAGCTCATGGTGTGGGGGTTAACATACTTGCATGGATAGAAATCTGATTGGCTGACAGAAAATGAAGAGTGTGCATAAACCTTTTACAGATTAGAATGATGCGACAGGTGGAGGCTCCAAGTTGGGTCCTCAACTTCTTCAAATTCGGGTCAACGATTTGGATGAGGAGATCAAAATCTTGGCTGAACTTTCAGGAGACACAGCGATGGGTAGGAAAGTATTTTGTGAAGATGACATAACAAGGATGTAGACCAATATCAAAAGATAAAACGATTGAGGAATTTCTGGTAGATGGAGTGTAATGTGGGAAAATGGGAAGTTATTAAATTTGGCACAGAATATGGCTAAAAAAATTACCCATTTTGTCGAAGCTTTTCATCTCGCATGCCACTCATCAGGACTTCTTGCAAGAAGAAAAAGATGGAAAGAAAACCCAGCAGTTGTACTTTATAAGAGGAGAGCGCTAATCTCTCCAGATTAGTTAATTGGTTAGTTCAGTTGGCTGGTTGGCTGGTTTGTGCTGCAGTGTGACACCAACAATGCCAGTTCAGTTTCTGGCTGAGGTTACCATGAAGGTTCTGCCTTCATTGTCTCTCCCCCTTACCTGAGACTACCCTCAGGTTAAACCACTACCAGCCATCTCTGTCTACCAAGAGAGCAGCCCCATGGTTTTCTGGGGCTGTGGTAACTTCGCCTTCCCTTTACTGCTGACATTATGTCCAAATAAATGATTGCAATTGAGGCCCTGCTCATAAGGCTTTGACAACCTCCCTCTTAAGTTCTACCAATTACAGATGGCCATAACCAAATAATGTTATCCATAAACAGATATGAATATTTTAAGAGGCTATGTTGTCATTTGTGACAGTGCCATAAAAAGTATATTTCTTTAAGGATGATTGTTTTACTGTTTTTGCTATCGAAGATTGAAAAGGTATCTTTGTAGAATGAAAAATAATGGATTATTACAGTTTCAGTACCCGGTGTTATTGGAGGTCAATTATATATTTTGTAGTTTCTTTATAATCAAGTTCTGGTATTTGAATCATAGAATAGAATCCCTACGATGTGGAAACAGGCCATTCGGCCCAACAGGTCCATACCGACTCTCCGAAGAGTAACCCACCCAGACTCATCCCCTTATCCTTTTACTTTACATTTACTCCTGATTAATGAGCCTAACCTACACATCCCTGAACACTATGGGCAATTTAGCATGGCCAATTTACCTAATGTGCACATCTTTGAATTATGGGAGGAAACCGGAGCACCTGGAGGAAATCCACGCAGACACGGAGAGAATGTGCAAACTCCACTCAGACAGTTGCCTGAGACTGGAATCGAACCCGGGTCTCTGGCGCTGTGAGGCAGCAGTGCTAACTACTGAGCCACCAAGCAGCCCAAAACAGCACCTGGTCAAAGACGGTCAATAGAGAGGTGCCCTGCGAAGTTCCTGACAATTGCCCTGGTCACGGCAGACGAGGGAAAGTAGTCACCCCACTTTGTAAACAAGGAACTGGAGGCCATGGTGGACAGGGATAGTGAACAGACTGGACATCCTCTTCCCCTAGAACCTCAGGAGGAGGTCACAGTACCAGATCATGCCAGCTTGGTCTGGGTTATCAGTCCAGCTCCAGGAGGAATGTAGGAAAAAGGACAAAGATGTTCTCAGCTCTGCCAGTGAATGTCTCACCATTTTGTCATGAATACCTCATATGCACTCTCTCACTGTTACTGAACCTCCTTCAACCTAGGCTCTACGACTCTCTCTATTGTGTGCAATATCTCCCCTCACTTACTGTCATCCACTCTAACCCCCAACAGTAGTATTCCTGGATGCCTGCTGGTCTGCCTAATCAGGATACCTCCCCAGCACGTCAAAATTAACATCTGTTCCACCCACCTCCATCTCCCTTCATTTCATCAACTAGTTTTCAATGCTGATTCCTAATTCCCCCCCGAGAAGATAGTGGTGAGCAGTCTTCGTGAATATCCGTAGTCCACGGGTTGGAGATGCATCTACATTGGGGTTTGGATTGAGCAGCAATGAAAGAATGACGATATGGTCCCAAATCAGAATGACCTGTGGCTTGCGGACAGTGTTTTCTTACATCTGCTGCCCTTGCCGTTCTGGGTGAGGTTGCAGGCTTGGAAGGTGCTGAGAGAGGATCCTTGGTGAGTTGCTGCAGTGCATCTTGTGGATGGTATAAACCATGGCTACTGTGGTGGAGGGAGTGCATGATAAAGGTGTGAGCTGCAAGGTCCAGCATTGACGAGGTCCAGTGGCGAGGGCATTGGTGGAAGCAAGATGGTGCTGAAGAATGGGCGACTTACGTTCCAGTGGCAGTAGCACTTCAAATGGGACTCATGCCTCATCACCAGGCCCTTGATCCATGACGGAGCACTAAACCAGAAATACTGTAAAGTTGGACACTTTTTCTTTATTTCTTAATTTTTCTGCCTTTTTGCTCTGAGTTTTGGTTTATTTTTCTGTGTTTTAAGATGGCACTGGAGGGTGGTGTCACTCTACAACACCTGTCGTTGCAATATTTTAAAAAGATACATGTGACAATAAATAAATCAAATCAAATAAATCAAAACAGGACGTGGGGTCAATTAATGAGGCTACTTTGTCCTGGGTGGTGTTGAATGTCTCGAGTGTTTTTTTATGCTGCAGGGAAGTGGAGACTATTCTAAGGTGCTCCCAACTTCTTCAGTTCTGAACAAGAGTTACGAGACCTTCTCTCCACAAACGCTGCCAGACCTGTTGATCATTTTGTTTTGAGCAATTTTCATTTTTATTACTCCTGACGTGTCACTTGTAAATGGCATTCAGGCTTTGGGGGATACAGGAAATGAGTTACTGCTGTGGAATTGCTAGATTCTGACCTGCTTTCGCAGCTACAGCATTTATATGGCTAGTCCAATTCAGTGTCTAGTTAATGCCAGGCACTGACACTGCCATTGAATAGCAATATGACTGACTATTCACTTCACTCCACTCCCTTCACACAGACCATCAATTTCCCAAGTTGAAATTTCAGGTATAAAGCCTTTGAGCTTTATTCCAATGAAGGAACTGTAGCTAAAAAATTACCTGCTCTTTTCTCCTGTTTTAGCTATGGGTAGCAAACTTCCTACTCTTGTTTTTATTTTTGGTAAGTTCATTGCGTACTGAATAATGGAGGACAGGAAGATCCTGGCAGCAGCATCTGGTCATGGGACATTTTAGGAGCATTTTAAATGATAATAATAATTTCTTACAGTGCTCCTGGATCACAAAAAGTAGAACAAAAATTAATGACTGCACTCATAATGTCTATCGCTATTGGATAATGCAGAGGGGTGGATGCTGAGTAATGCCCCTGAGACACTGAAACTCTAACGGAATACTCTTGAAATTCAGCAGCAGATTTTAATGTGTCTTGTGCTCTTTCTGCATCTAAAAATGGGCATTAATGGGCAATGTCCTCAAATTTAGTTGGCATTGAGTCATGTTGCAGCTGTACAGGACATTGGTGAGGCCACTTTTGGAGCACATAGAGTCATAGAGATGTACAGCATGGAAACAGACCCTTCGGTCCAACCCGTCCATGCCGAACAGATATCCCAACCCAATCTAGTCCCACCTGCCAGCATCCGGCCCATATCCCTCCAAACCCTTCATATTCATATACACATCCAAATGCCTCTTAAATATTGCAATTGTACCAGCCTCCACCACTTCCTCTGGCAGTTCATTCCATACACGTACCACCCTCTGCGTGAAAAGGTTGCCCCTTAGGTCTCTTTTATATCTTTCCCCTCTCACCCTAAACCTATGCCCTCTAGTTCTGGGCTCCCTGACCTCAGGGAAAACACTTTGCCTATTTATCCTATCCATGCCCCTCATAATTTTGTAAACCTCTATAAGGTCACCCCTCAGCCTCCGACGCTCCAGGGAAAACAGCCTCAGCC
>NC_057715.1:102481774-102517792 GCF_004010195.1 Chiloscyllium plagiosum | reverse complement strand
TCCTTGCCTTTCCAAATATATGTACATCCTATCCCTCAGGATTCCCACCAACAACTTGCTCACCACCAAGGTCAGGCTCTCTGGTCTATAGTTCCCTGGCTTGTCTTTACTGCCCTTCTTAAACAGTGGGCCCACGTTTGCCAACCTCCAGTCTTCCAGCACCTCAGCTGTGACTATTGATGATACAAATATCTCAGCAAGAGGCCCAGCAATCACTTCTCTAGCTTCCCACAGAGTTCTCGGGTACACCTGATCAGGTCCTGGGGATTTATCCACCTTTAACCGTTTCAAGACATCCAGCACTTCCTCCTCTGTAATCTGGACATTTTGCAAGATGTCACCATCTATTTCCCTGCAGTCAATATCATCCATATCCTTTTCCACAGTCTTGATTGCCCTGTGATAGAAAGGATATTATTATATTGAAAAGTGTGCAGAAAAGAGTTACCAGAATGTTGCAGGGATTGAAA
The DNA here is from genome assembly GCF_004010195.1 of Chiloscyllium plagiosum. Classification (NCBI taxonomy): domain Eukaryota; kingdom Metazoa; phylum Chordata; class Chondrichthyes; order Orectolobiformes; family Hemiscylliidae; genus Chiloscyllium; species Chiloscyllium plagiosum. Next base: position 102,517,322 of record NC_057715.1, on the reverse strand, counting down.
GGTTTGAATTGTCAAGAGAGGCTGAATATTCTGGGACTTTTTTCACTGAAGAGTTGGAGGTTGAGGGATGACTTTATAGAAATTTGTAGAATCATGAGGGACATAGGTAAGGTGAATAGCAAAGATCTTTTCCCTAGGGTGGGGGAGTTCAAAACTGGAAAGGATAATTTTAAGATGAGAGGAGAAAGATTTAAAAAGGACCTGAGGGGCCCTTTTTTCATGCAGAGGGTAGTTTGAGCGTGGAATGAACTGCCAAGGGAAATGATAGATACATTTACATTTAGAACATTTGTACAGGTATATCAGTAGGAAAGGTTTGGAGGGATTTGGGCCACGTGCAGGCAAATGGGAGTAGCTTATTTTGGGAAAGCTGGTTTTTATGGACATATTGGACCAAAGCGTCAATTTCCGTGCCATTTGATTCTATGATGTGATAATGTATTTTGTACTTTGCAGGATTCTCCATTTAGACCAGAGTGGGCCAATAGCAACATCTGCCCTTAATTGGGATCTTCCTTTTATTATTTAAATCTTGCATACAATCTTGGTCGCCTTACTTGAGGAAGGATGTAGTTGCACTGGCAGCGGTTCAGGGGAGGGTCACCAGATTGATTCCAGAGATGAGGGGTTTGCCTTATGAAGAGGGATTGAGCAGTTTAGGCCTATACCTTCTGAAGTTTAAAAGAATGAGAGGAGATGGAGAAAATGCAAAAAGGGGTTGACAGAGCAGATGTAGAAAGGAAGTTTCCTATTGAGAGAATCTAAAACTTGTGGTTCTAGTTTTAGGATAAGGGGGAGCAGATTTAAATCAGAGATGAGGACAAATTACTTCTCTCAAACGGTCATGAATTTGTTGAATTCTTTACTCCAAAGTGCAATGGATGATGGGACATTCGGTAAATTTAAGGGGAGATGGACAGATTTTAAATGAATAATGGGTTGAAGGGTGATGGAGAGTGGACTGGGAAATAAAATTGGGGCCAAGGTGAGATCAGTCTATTAATATTGATGATCCTATTGTATAGTGGAATAGACATAAGGGGCTGAATTGCCTACTCTTGCCCCTCGTTCTTAACTTTCTTATAATATCCACATCCCCAAATCCCTTAGTCTGTACTGCACTTTGTTCACTGCTATGCTGGATTACCACTCAGACTGGAGATGATTTTTAGCAACCATCCAGGAGCAATTTATTTTAGTTGAAGACAATCAGAGTTGTAATCATGTAGAAATCAACAAAAGTATTCAGAGAGCCAGCAACATACCATAGACATGGTTGGCTAGTTGCAAAATTAATATTGACCCAAATGTCTATTCTGGATATTGAGAGCCCAGACAGAGAGTCGAAACGTGTCGCGCTGGAAAAACACAGCAGGTCAGGCAGCATCTAAGGAATTGTAGAGTCGATGTTTCGGGCAAGAGCCCTTCATCAGGAATGGGCTTATGCCTGAAACATCGATTCTCCTGCCCCTCAGATGCTGCCTGACCTGCTGTGCTTTTCCAGCACCACACTTTTCGACAGAGACCAGACACACCCTGTTGGGTGCTCTCGGCAATCCCAATACACAGACTACATTGTAATTCCCCCAGATGTTGAAACTTCCAAAGAACAAATACCTGTCATCTTAAACCCTCTGGAAAAAATCCCCAAATCTGAGTGAGAGCTAGAGACTTAGTGGGATTAAATCATTCTCCCATTCTTAGTTAACTATAACATTGATACCCCAATCACTCATACTGACCCTCACGGTCACTACGTTGACTTCAGTCTCCCGACTGTACCCTTGTCTTGCAAAACCCCAACCAACTCTCATAAATGCCAATGGACCCAACTTCCAACATGCGGCCCCTCTGTCTGTGCCCCAACCTGAGCACCCCCTCCCCCTGTCTTCCCTCACCCCCTTTTCCCCAACATCGACACATCAGCACCCACCCAGATCTGACAGCCCCAGATCCAGCAGGAACCATAAGTGCCCGCCTGCTGTTTACATGATCTGGTTGTAGTGGAGTTATTCACCTGCTATGTTAGTGATGGCAGTGTTTCATTTACAAAAGAATACCAAGTCAAAACTCAATCGTATTCCAGCACTATGACCTTTCAGTTTTCTTATGTTCATTATCTGCTGTACTAATACTGTCAATGGGAATGATTCAGACAGTGGGGGGATATTTATTGTAATCTTCCAACTGGGTGATTAATTGACTGAACTGTTCAGGACACCTCATTAATATCTCCAGCACTGTTCAACATCAATCTCACCAACTCTGCATTGCTTTGGACAAGTTTTCCTTCACTCTGGAATAAATAACAGATTTTAGAGCTCACAAAGGCACTGTCCTTTTAGCAGAGATAAACTTGTTTTTTTATATACTATAGTAAGAAACAAATTACCTGAGAGTGCTTTTCCACTGCATTGAATAGCCCACGTTTATCTTTCACTTTTTTTCATTTTTTTCCTGCAATTGATTATTTAAAAGCCAGAAGAATCATACTCACTGTGAACATTTTTGTAAGCAAAAGGCTGAAACTCACGCCCTTGTTGCCTAGGAGATGCCAATTGGTGAGGCGATAGAACCCTGCAGTGGAATTAGAAATATTTAGAACAGTGCCAGTGGAGGAAAAATCCTCTATTCTTTACCATTGACAATCTCAGCACAAAAAAAACTATATGAATAATGTTGAGGATATTTTTAGCTCATTTGTAACACAAATATGGTTTAACTGAATACGTGAAAGCTTGTTTAAAGGACATAAACTGCCTTGGTGTGAACACACTTGGATTATAAAACATGACACAATTATTGTACATCGCCTTGACAGGACAATTCAGAAGTGTTCCTTTTACATATATGGCTTCTCTTAAAACAGTGAGCCCTCCCATTAAAAGAAAAGGGAGTCACGCCCACACTGTAGGGTTGATGGAGTGCAGGTGTGTGGAAGGTAGCATGATCATGAGCAGGCATGTGACGTGTGGAGAGGGGGATTCAGGTAGAGAATATCAGCTGGTGAGGGTGGGTGGCTGGAGGCTGTGCCACTGATGGTGGAGCCAAAGCATGAGGAGAGAAGGTGCCATAGCTAGAAGAGTGAGAGAGGCTTGGCTGGATTGGCAGAGGCTGTGAAATAAGTGCTAAAAGCAGTGACAGGATTTACCTGGGTAACAGAAGATTTGTTGCTTGATCATTCACCCTGCAATGTTTTCAGGTATTCACATTTTTCTCCTTACTCCAGTTTCACTTGACGTCATTTTACAGATCCAAGTTTTGATATTTACCGAGGTTGGTCCTGTGAGCAAGAGGAAAGAAAAAGTTCAGGGAGTCCAGAACTCCAGGATTCCTTGCACAAAGGCATGCTAAATATGGAGCATGCAGCGCAGTGCAATATTAATATGACCAACTTGATTCATGAGATCAGATTAATCATCCCAACTCCCATTCACCAGTCCCCATCATTTGGCAATAAAACAGAGAACAGAGAACAGTTCAGCCCATGATGTTGTGCCAAACATGATGCCAAATTAAACTAATCCCTTCTGCCTGCCCATGATCTATATCCCGCCATTCCTTACATGTTCATATGCTATTCATATTCAGTCTTTTAAATGCCCCTATCGAGTCTGCCTCCACCACCAAACCACATTCCAGACTCCTACCACTCTCTGTAAAAACCTTGCCCCTCACATCTCCTTTGAACTTTCCCCTCTCACCTTAAATTCACGCCCCTGGGTTTTAGACATTTCAACTCTAGGAAAAAAGAAGAGTCTGACCGCCAACCCTATCTATACAGCTCATAATTGTATAGGCTTCTATCAAGTCTCCCCTCAGCCTCCACCACTCCAGAGAAAACAACCCAAAGCCTCTTTTTATAGCTCAAACCCTCGACTCCAGCAACCTGGTCAACTTCTTCTGCACCCACTCCAAAACTTCCACGTCCTTCCTGAAATGTGGAGAACTGAATTGAAACCAATACTCTAAGTGTGGCCGAACCAAAGTCCTATAAAGCTGCAACATGACAGCCTGACTCTTGTACTCAATTCCTCGACCAATAAACAAGCATGCCATATGCCTGCTTTGCCACCCTATCTGCTTGTGTGGCCACTTTCAGGGAGCTATGGACTTGAGCCCCAAGATCCCCCGTGCGTCAATGCTGTTCAGGGACCTGCCATTAACTGTATACTAGCCCTTACTATTTGATCTCCCACAGTGCAGCACCTCACACTGACCTGGATTAAACTCCATCTGCCATTTCTCCACCCATACATGCAACTGATCTATATCTTGCTGTATCCTTTAAAATCCTTCTACACTATCCACACCTCCACCAATCTTTGTATCATCTGCAAACTTACTAACCCATCAAGCTACATTTTAACCAAGTTATTTATATATATCACAAACAGCAGCGGTCCCAGTATGGATCCCTCCAGAACACCACTAGTCACGGATCTCCAACCATGAAAAGCACCCTTCCACTATGACCCTCTGCATTTTATGGGCATTGCCAATTCTGAATCTACACAGGTTTCTCCAGTTTCCTCATTTCCCCTCCCCCCACCTTGTCACAGTCAAATCCCTCGAACTCAGCACCGCCTTCCTAACCTGCAATCTTCTTTCTGACCTCTCCGCCCCCACCCCACTCCGGCCTATCACCCTCACCTTTACCTCCCTCCACCTATCGCATTTCCAACGCCCCTCCCCCAAGTCCCTCCTCCCTACCTTTTATCTTAGCCTGCTGGACACACTTTCCTCATTCCTGAAGAAGGGCTTAGGCCGAAATGTCGATTCTCCTGTTCCTTGGATGCTGCCTGACCTGCTGCGCTTTTCCAGCAACACATTTTCAGCTCTGAATCTACACAGTCAAGTCACCGGGGATTCCATGCATCTTAATCTTCTCGATGAGACTATCATGAGGGACCTCACTGTCAACCTTCCTAAAATCCACACAGACAGCATCCACTGCTCCACCCTCATCAATCAACTTTGTCACTTCCTTGAAAAGTTCAATCAAGTTATACAAAGCCATGCAGACTGTCCCTAATTAGGCCCTGCTTTTCCAAATGCACGTAAATCTTATCCCTGAGAATTCTCTCCAATAGCTTTCCAACCACCAATGTGAGACTCATCGGTCTACAGTTTCCTGGATTATCCCTATTTCCCTTCTAAAACAGAGGAACAACATTAGCTACTCGCCAATCCTCAAAAACATTACAATGAATCACCAAAGTTTTAAGGGTATTCAGCCCATTGTATCTGAATTGGCTGTCCATATCAGTATCAAAACTTAATACCACACCTTTGCATTTATCCCCCACACATTGTTTCTGTTTAAATAATCATCAAATGCCCTTATGAATGCCTGAATTGAACCTCTCTCCACCACATATCCTGGCAACATATTCCAGATCTGAACCACATAGAGTCAGAGAGTCATAGAGATGTACAGCACGGAAACAGACCCTTCAGTCCGACTCATTCATGCCAACCAGATATCCTAAATTAATCTAGTCCCATTTGCCAGCACTTGGCCCATATCCTTCTGAACCCTTCCTATTCATGTACCCATCCAGATCCTTTTAAATGCTGTAATTGTCCCAACCTCCACCACTTCCTCTGGCAGCTCATTCCATACACACACCATCCTCTGCATGAAAATGTTGCCCCTTAGGTCTCTTTTAAATTTCTTCCCTCTCACCCTAAACTGATGCCCTCTAGTTCTGGACTCACCCACCCCAGAGAAAAGACCTTGTCTATTTACGCTACCCATGCCCTTCATGATTTTATAACCCTCTATAAGGTCACCTCTCAGCCTCCAATGCTCCAGGGAAAACAGCCCCAGCCTATTCAGCCTCTCCCTATAGCTCAAACCCTCCAAACCTGGCAACATCCTTGTAAATCTTTTCTGAACCCTTTCAAGTTTCACAACATCCAGGAGACCAGAATTGTACACAATGTTCCAAAAGTGGCCTACCAATGACCTCTATAGCCACAACATGACCTCCAACTCCTACACTCACTACTCTGATCAATAAAGGAAAGCATACCAAACGCCTTCTTCACTATCCTATCTACCTGCAACTCGACTTTCAAGGAGCTATGAACCTGCACTCCAAGGTCTCTTTGTTCAGCAACACACCCCAGGACCTTACCATTAAGTGTATTAGTCCTGCTCTGATTTGCTTTTCTAAAATGCAGCACCTCGCATTTATCTAAATTAAACTCCATCTGCCACTCGTCAGCCCATTGGCCCATCTGATCAAGGTCCTGTTGTAATCTGAGGCAACTTTTCTTGCTGTCCACTACACCTCCAATTTTGGTGTCATCTGCAAACTTACTAACTATACCTCCTATGTTCACATCCAAATTATTTATATAAATGACGAAAAGCAATGGACCCAGCACCGATCCTTGTGGCACTCAAATGGTCACAGGCCTTCAGTCTGAGAGGCAACCCTCCATCACCACCCTCTGTCTTCTACCTTTCAACCAGTTCAGTATCCAAATTTGTTGAATGAAACAGTATTTTCTTACCTCATGCTTGCTTCTTTTGCAAATATCATTGTATCTTTGTTCTCTTGTTCTTGATCAATTTGCAAGTGAGACCAGTTTCTCTGTTTACTCGATCCAGCCCCCTCGTGATTTTGAAAACGTCTGTCAGATCTCCTTTTAGTCATCCACTTTCCAACCATATCGATTCACAGTTCCTCTCTGACAAAAGCTAAATGCTGCTGAGGTTTCTCCAGCATTCTCTATTAGTGTCTGTTTCCTATCTCTCAGCCGATTTTGTATCTATGTTGTGACTGCCCCTTTTATAACAAGTGATAACGTCTCTCAGAAGTCTGTTGTGTTCCTCTGTATTGAAAATGGAACCGACTGGATTGAAGTTGGAGATTTTCAAATGTTAGCATCCCATCTGATCTAAATCCCACGCACATTTTGCTGGTTACATTGCCCCTTGCTTGTTCAGTTCCAACCATGATGATACATCCATTCTGCCAAACTTTCTGCTTTATATCTCAAATGAGCATCCAGAGTACTTCTTAAGCTGACTCATTCTCTCCTTGGAACCCAAAGAGTATTGTTCAGAATTCCTTTCCCTCAGAACCGAAAGACTTTGAGAACCAAGTGATTGTCACTAATATGGACTGTTGAATTGTCTATTTGGATCTGTTCCTTCCAAGTTTCTTGTTGATAAAAACTGAAAGAACTGCAGAGGCTGGAAATTGGAAACAAAACAAAAATGGAAATTGCTGGAAAAGCTCAGCAGATCTGGCAGCATCTGTGGAGAGAAATCAGAGTGAACGTTTTGGGTCCAGTGAACTCTTCCTCAGAACTGTCCACAATCAGGTCACTTTCTCCACCTTCTGTGCTCTATAGAAAACAAGCTGAGTTTAGCCAACCTCTTTCCAATGATGCAACTGAGGTAATGCCCTGGTGAGTATCCTCTACACCCCTTTCCAATGCAATCACTTGATAGCCAGGATGTGGAGGTGCCGGTGTTGGACTGGGGTGAACAAAGTCAGAAGTCACATGACACCAAATTATAGTCCAACAGGTTTATCTGAAATCACAAGCTTTCAGAGTGTTGGAGGGAAGTACAGAGGCACAGATTCCCAGCCCTTTGAGAGAAGAAATTCTTCCATATCTCTATCTTGGGTGCTTCTCTCCACTTCACCTGACAAAGGAGCAGCACTTATGATTTCAAACAGATCTGTTGGACTATAACCTGGTGTCATGTGGTGACTTCACAGTGTAGATGCGGAAAGGTGTGTTTCCCTTGTGGAGTGGCTAGGACCAAAGGGCAGCATCTCAGAATAACAGATCACCCAGTTAAGACACAAATATGGAAGAATTTCTTCCCTCAAAGGGCTGTGAATCTGTGGAACTCTTTCCTGCAGAGGGATGTTCACATGTGTATTCAATGCTGAGATAGACAGGTTTTTATTCAATAAGGGAATCAAGGGTTACAGGGAAAAGTCAAGAAAGTAGAATTGAGGATTATCAGATTAGCTGTGATCCCATTGAATGGAGGATCAGACTCGATGGGCTGTATGGTCTACTTCTGCTCTTATGGGTTTATATATGAATCAGAACTGAGATCTGAGGAAGGGTCACTCAAACTGAAATATTTACTCTGATTTCTCTCCACAGATGCTGCCAGATCTGCTAAGCATTTCCAGCAATTTCTGGTTTTGTTTCTGTTATTGTTGTTATCCTTCATTATTGCTTTTGGAACATGGCTTAGCTTTCTCATGAAAGAATAGGCCATGCTAATGCTAGAAGAGTGTTGCTATCAGTATAAGCATATTCATCACTACCTTTAAGAATGGTAATAGTACATCCAAAAACATAAAATGTAAACTTATCCTTTGGGTCTGAAACTAGCTTCATGGACATTGCTCACATTATAGAAACACAACAATTTTTATTTCTACTTACACTCTGGGAAACTGTTTCATTTCTGCAGTGGATGTACCTACTGCTGTCTCCAGACAGCTTTCTTAGCTCCTGCTGTTTATCCAGATTTCTTGTATTCCTGATTCCCAAAACACGATTGGCATTCAGGAGTTGGTGTCCAAACAAGGGTAGCTTTCTTGTAGAGCAAATCCTTATTGAGAGGTGTCCCATATTGCATTAAATTCTCTTACGGCTTGCCATTAATTATTCTCCTGTCCTTACTTTCCTTTCAGATTGGGCTTTCCGATGATGCTTGTTTCCACAACTATTGGCATGTGCTACCTACTCGTTGTTCATGTTGTACTGGGATGGAACTTGTGAACTGACTTCAAGAGAACAAAGGAGGCGCTGTCCATGGAGGATGATGCTTATTTTCAACAACTTATGGATCATACAATACTGAGCAACGCTGCAAAGCGAACTAACTGTTCAATTCACAGGTTTAACCTATTGACGGGTATTTTTGAGACCATTTACCAACCCTGCCCTGTGCTTGTCTATACATTGTAGCGAGCATGAGTGCAAAGTGTGACATAAAACCAACAACAAGGGAATAATCTTCATGGCAAAAACATCATTACTGTTAAAATCAAATACATTGTTTAAGCAGGGGCTAACTTAAAGGTTGTTAAAAATTACAAATTGTAACTCATTTAAAATCTTCATGTACTACTAGTTCTTTATCCATGTAGTGAACAATTACCCTGAGTGTTACTGATGTTTATGGTCGAAAGGTGTGGTGCTGGAAAAGCACAGCCAGTCAGGCAGCATCCGAGGAGCGGGAGAATCGACATTTCGAGCGTGAGCCCTTCATCAGGAATCCTGAACATTGACTCTTCTGCTCCTCAGATGCTACCTGACCTGCTGTGCTTTTCCAGCACCACACTCTTCGACTCTGATCTCCAGCAACTGCAGTCCTCCTCACTTTCTCCTGTGACTGATGTTTAGTTACCACTAAAAGGCAGCAACTAAAGTTTATATCGAAAAGACAAATATATGCAGGTTATTACAAAAGAATGTGTTCTCAAATATTAAATAAAACCTGTTCTAGCAAACAAAATTATAAGCAAATTGTCAACAATCTGTTTTCATACAGACCTGTGTTAGTTTAGGATTGCTGGATTGCCGATTCAGTGTAAATGGCAGGCGAGCGTGAAAATGCTTTGGGATTCTGCTGTGTTTCATCAGCTGGACAGTCAGCTTGCACTGTCCACCATCCTGTTTCCCCTTGGAGAGAAAGGAAGAAAGAGGAAAGGGTGTGTGAGAGAGAGAGAGAGAGAGTGAGAAAGATGATACAACAAAAGAAAGAGGGAAGGAAAACATAAAAGAGAAAAAAGCACAACTACAAAGAAATTGACTGAATCCACGTGTTCACATGAGGCTTACAGAGAGAGAGAGTGAGAGAGGCGTAGGGGTCCTCTTCAAAGGGAAGAGAGAGTCGGTGGTGACCCTAATTTGGATCAGCAGCATGAAAATACCATCGTTTTACCTTTCCCAATGCATCAAATACCTCTACTATGACAGCAGGCCATACAATTTGCAAGTGTCAATTCACTGACACTATTTTAAAATAAGGGTTTTGAATTAAGCTGCTGTACTAGGAGCACATATTGACTGTTAAGAGGTTGAGAGAGCAGAACAAAAGTACTTTGAAACATGCTGCTGATTTGAAATAAAGTCTCCTTGTATGATATAATGCATTTTCTGACTCACTCTGTGGAATACACATTTCGCCACTATTCAATCCTGGCTGCCCTTGGCAGGACACAATTCTCTTTCTCAGCCACCCAGACACACAGCAAGGGACTGTTACTTTGCTGCTTATCATTATATAACTTATATTTTGTTTCCATTCAAGTGTTGATTTGATGTTTTAATTTGATGTGCTTCTTTGGAAGTCTGATTCATACATAAGATCGAGAGTGTGGCGCTGGAAAAGCACAGGAGGTCAGGCAGCATCCATGGAGCCGGAGAATCGACATTTTGAACATATGCCCTTCATCAGGATTCGAAACGTCGATACACCTGCTCCTCGGGTGCTGCCTGACCTGCTGTGCTTTTCCAGCACCACACTCTCGACTCTGATCTCCAGTATCTACAGTCCTCACTCTCTCCTCCTGATTCATACATAAAACCATAAGATGTAAGAGCAGAAGGAGACCATTCAGCCCATTGAGTCTCATCCATTATTCAAGGGATCATCTGGTCTGATTATCCTTAATTCCATTTTCTTGCCTTTTCCCTGTAACCCTTGATTCCCTTACTGATTAAAAATCTGTCTATCTCAGCCTTGAGTGCACTATTTACCCAGCCTCAACATCTCTCTGCAGCAAAGACTTGCACAGATTCACAGCCCTTTGAGAGAAGAAATTCTTCCAATACTCTGTCCTAACTGGGTGATTCATTATTCTCAGATGCTGCCCTCTGGTCCTAGCCTCCCCCACTGGGGAACACATCTTTCTGCATCTAGCCTCTGAAGTGATTGTATTGTAAGGGCTGTAGAGGATGTTACCTAGGCTGAAACATTGAGAAGAGGCTGGATAAGCTCAGGTTGTTGTCTGTAGAGTCGAGAAGCTGGGAAAGCGAACTGATTGAGGTATATAGGATTATGAGGAGCATGGATAGGGTGAATAAAAAGCAGCTGTTCCCCTTAGTTGAAGGGTCAATAATGAGGGAGCACAACTTTAAGGTGAAAGGCAAGGGGTTTACAGGGGATTTCAACGGTAGCTCTTTTCACCCAGAGGGAGCTGGGAATCTGAATGTACTGCCTGGGAGGGTGAGAGAGACTGGAAACCTCACAACCTTTAAAATGTATGAGGATGAAATCTCATAGTATTCAATGCTATGGGCCAAGTACTGGGAAGTGGGATTAGTGTGGATAGGTCAGTACAGACCTAATAGGGTTGAAAAGCCTCTTCGCCGGAATGTCAGTCCCCTTACAATCTTGTTTCAGTAAGATTGTCGCCCATTCTTCTGAACTCTAATGAGGACCGACCCAACCGATTTAACCTTTAAGACAGCCTTTCCATACCTAGTATCAGTTTAGCAAACCTTCTCTGGACTGACTCCAATTACAATATATCTTTTTTTAGATGAGAAGATTTAAACTTTTAAGGCTCCTCTTGGTGTGGACTAACTACTACCTTGTATAGTTTTCACAAAGACTTCTGTATTTTCATTTCAAAGAGAAGATGTGTAAAGGGCAATATTTTATTTGTCTTCCCTATCACTGCCAAACATTGGTGTTAAGTTTTTGTGATTTATGCACGAGGACCCTCAAATCCCTCTATAATGTCATTTTCTACAGTCCTTCTCCATTTAAGTAATATTCAGCTCCTTTATTCTTCCTGCCAAAGTACATTACTTCACATTTTCCCACATGAAATTACATCTGCCAAGTTTTTGTCCACATGATTAACCTGTCTATATCCATCTGTAGATTCTTTGTGTCATCCTCACCACTTGCCTTCCCACCCCTATTTTTATGTCATCTGCAAACTTGGCTACAGTACATTCACTATCCTCATCCAGGTCATTAATATATATTGTTAATAATTGTGGCCCTACAACTGATCCTTCTGGCACTCCACAAGTAACAGGTTGCCATGTATAAAATACTCCTGCCTTAGCCCAATTCTCTGTCTTCTATTAGTTAGCCAATTGTCAATCCATGCTAATATACGACCTCCAACACCATGGGCTCCTATCAAGGAGACTAATGTGTGGTATCTTCTGGAAATCCAAACTTGTTATATCTACTGCTTCCCATTTATCTACCCTGCTTGCTATCTCCTCAAGAAATTCTAATTAATTTGTCAGTTACAATTTCCCCCTCATGGAGTTATGCTGATTCTGCTTGATCAGATCATGGATTACGAAATGCTGTTCCATTACATACCCTCGAATTGATTCTAACATTTTCTCAAGAACAGTTTTAAAGCTAAGTGTCTTATAGTAACTCGATTTCTTTTGTCTTTCGCCCTCTTTAAATAAAGATGTTACATTAGCAGTTTTCCAGTCTTTTGGAATCTGAAAATTCTTGGAATATTTCAACCACTAACATTGTAGCTATTTCCTTTAATATCCTAGGATGTATCCCATCTGGTCCAGGGGATTTATTGTTCTTTAGCCTCATTAGTTTCCTCAATATATTTACTCTGTCTGTGTGGAGTTTGCACATTCTCCCCGTGTCTGCGTGGGTTTCCTCAGGGTGCTCCGATTTCCTCCCACAGTCCAAAGATGAGCAGATTAGGTGAATTGGCCATGCTAAATTGCCCATAGTGTTCAGGGATGTGTAGGTTAGGTGCATTAGTCGAGGAAAATGTAGAGTAATGGGGGAATGGGTCTGGGTGGGTTACTCTTCAGAGGGTCAGCGTGGACTTGCTGGGCTGAAGGGCCTGTTTCCACACTGTCGGAATTCTAATTCTAATTCTAAAAAGTACATGTACCAAGAAGCAAGAGTTACTGAACAGTGTGTTCTAGAATGAGAGGCTGAAGTTTACCCCTCCTGATTCTCGCTGGTTAATTACATTCCTGCTATCCATCAATGAATTTACTTCTCATTAGGAATCAATCCTGTGTGGCACATTGCCCATTACACCAGGGGTCCTCTTTCACACATGGACTAACCTCCAGTTAAATATTAAAATGTGATAGATGAGAAAAAAATGTATAAATCATTTGATTTCCAATTTCCATCTTCACTGCTTTGCTAACACAGCAACTTGGTGCTTGCTAAAAGCTTGCATTGATCTTGTTCTGTGTAGTACCCATTCTGTGAATGGACAAAGCATTGCTCACAATTTTTCATCCATGATATAACTGAACAATTTTGTATTGAGTCCACCCCAACACACTCTTGGAAAAACCAGATCTACCCCAGACAGTTCAATGCAAAATTTGCACTTTCAACTGATAGTGCTGGTAATGAGAAACGTTTGAAAATCACAGATCCCAGCAGGTTTTGCCTGGTTTACTGAAGAAACAAAAAAAAGACTTGACAATTCAACTTGCTCTCCTCCTAAGGTCACCGGCCTTGTAGCTGCCATTCTTCTGTTAATTCACTTCACTCAACCTGATATAATGGGCCCTGACAACATGCTGGTCAGGGTACAGAACTGAAAATGTGTTGCTGGAAAAGCGCAGCAGGTCAGGCAGCATCCAGGGAACAGGAGAATCGACGTTTCGGGCATAAGCCCTTCTTCAGGAAGTGCTGCTGCGCTTTTCCAGCAACACATTTTCAGCTCTGATCTCCAGCATCTGCAGACCTCACTTTCTCCTCAGGGTACAGAACACTGTGCTTCAGAATGAGCAGTGTACCTAACTGACCTGTTTCTGTCCAGCTACAACACTGTTGGCAGATGTAATACAATGTATTTTGGAAGGAATAATAGAGGCATAGGCATTTTCTAGGTGGGAAAGGGCTTCGGAAATCTGCAGCGGGATTCTCTTAGATTAACATGCAGGTTCAATTGGCACTTAGGAAGGCAAATGCAATGTTGGCATTCACTTTGAGAGGGATAGAATACAAGAACAGGGATGTACTGCTGAGACTGTGTAAGGCTCTGGTCAGACTGCATTTGTAATATTGTGAGCTGTTTTGGACTCCACATCTAAGGAAGGATGTGCTGGCATTGGAGGGGATCCAGAGGAGGATTACTTGAATAGTCCTGGGATATGGGGAGTGGTTGAGGACTCTGGGTCTGTACTTGGGGTTTAGGAGGATGAGGGGGGATATGAGAAGTTATTAACAGGCCTATATAGAGTGGACATGGAGAAGATGTTTCAAAGGGTAGGAGTGACTATGACCCGAAGGCCCAGCTTCAGAGTAAATGGATGACCCTTTAGAACTGAGATGAGGAGGAGTTGCTCCAGTCAGAGGGTGGTGAATCTGTGGAATTCATTCATGTAAAGTGTGTGGAGGCCAAGTCATTGATTGTATTAAAGACAGAGATAGATAAATTCTTGATTGGTAAGGGGGTCAAAGGATATGGATAGAGGGTAGGAGAATGGGGTTGAGAACCATATCAGCCATGATTGAACGGTGGAGCAGATTTGATGGGCTGAATAACCTAGTTCTGATTCTATATCTTATGCTCTTATGTTCAACTCGGCAATGAGGAAAATGGCCCAGCTATAACCTATCCACAAATATCAGGACAACTCAAATCTGTCCAATTACCATTCTATCAATCTGCTCACAATCTCAGCCCAAAGACTTCAGAATAGAAGTTCTTTAACTCAAATATCTTCAGCTATTTCAATGGTGATATCTCCTCCACCTTAAAACAGAAATGGGAATGTTTGCTGCTGATTGTATTCAATCACAATTCATCAGATGCCCAAGGAATCCACTTCAAGTAAGACCTGGACAATATTCAGGATTGGGCCGATAAATGGTAAATAATACTCATGCTATACATGTGCTGAGCAATGAATATCTCCAGGAAGGAGAGAAACTAAATCCCCTTGTCATTCAATGGGATAACAATCGCTGAATCCCTCACAACTATCGTCAGAAATGGCTGTGCCTGAAATTGACCGTTATCATCATTGAGTAAAAGAAAGGGTAAGTTGCCAAGGAAGATGTGAAGAAAGAACTGAAGGAGTCACTAATGAAGAGCAGCAAGAAGAGGAGGAAGTCCAGGAAAAAAGTTATAGCGTCTGCCTGTACGAAGTGATAAAGCAGGTTCACCCTGATAATGGTATCTCCTCCAAGGCCATGAGCATCCTGAGCTCGCTCGTCTCTGATATTTTCCAGGGAAGCTTCCTGCTTGGTCTAATACAACAAAGGTAGTGCCATTAGCTCCTGGGAGATCCAGAAGGCTGTGTGCCTGCTGATGCCCGTAGAGCTGGCCAAGGGCGCTGTGTCAGAGGGGAGCGAGGCAGTGACCAAGTACACCAGCTCCAAGTGAAAGACACATTGTACAGAAACTAAACTGGGCCAGCCATAAATACAGCTTAGTGACTGGGAATCATGTGATTAGTAACGATTGCCTTATTCCTCAAAGCCCTGTCCACAACCTCCAAATCACAGGCCAGGAATACCAGTGCAGCTGCAAAAAAATTGACTCCAACTAAGGCAAAACAGCTGCTTGATTAGCATTTCATCCACCACTTTGAACATTCCCTTCCTCCACAGTGGCAGCAGTGTATACCAGCTATAATGCACAGTAGCAATGCGCTAATGCTCTTTCAGTACCAGCTTCAAGCCTGTGAGAAGGACAAAAGCAGCTGACACATGGCAATAATAACATTTCCAAACACCCCTCTGAGGTACTTACCAACCTGCCTTGGAATGGTAGTCTTTCACTGTCTGGCTCAGACACCACGATCATCCTCCCCAAGAGCGGTTGGATGTATCTACACCACAATGACTGCAGTATTTGAAGAAGGTAGCTCACCAAATCTGAAGTTATTTGTATTGACATCAAAGACTTATTATGAGAACAGTGCCAGTATATTGACACTGATTTAGAAACATAAATGTTTTCTTTCTCTGTCAGGCCTCAATGTAGGTTATCTAATTCAGGTCACATACTAACTTTCCATCATGATCGAGCTAGAAAATGCTGTTAATATGTTTTCAGGTGATTTATTATTGCAACCTCCTGTAAGTAGAATGTATAAGGTAAGAAGTAATGCTTCTCCAGCTGGCACCAGCTCTATATATGTAAATAGACTTATCAAAAATATCTTAATCAGGGGCTACATCTGTTTAATGTATGCGTATCTTTTAGATTTAACCAACCTGCTCATTGATGAAATTATGATTGCAGTTAAATTTAGCCAATGGGCAAATCCTCCAGTCTGCACACCTTTGAAGACAGCACATGTGACTGACGATGCATATTGAGACTGTACAGATGTTCTGATGTGCTGACCTACATGGGAACTCCCAGGAAATTTCAGTTTCCAATGAGAAAATCCCTACTCCCAGATACATTCCATAAATTTATCAGTGTCTGTGCTAGAGTAGGGGTGTGCTTACTCAGCAAATGTTAGTCAGACTAAAACCTTATCTAGGTCAGGCAGCATCTGAGGAACAGGAGAATTGACGATTCGAGTATAAGCTCCTCATCAGGGATGAGGCTTGTGGGGGCAAAAGTCGAGTATAAGCTCCTCATCAGGGATGAGGCTTGTGGGGGCAAAAGAGGCTGAGAGATAAATGGGTGGGAGTGAGGCTGGGGGGGTGAATATAGCTGGGAATGTGATGGGTAAATGGAGGTGGGGGTGAAGGTGATAGGTCAGAGAGGAGGGTGGAACAGATAGATGGGAAGAAAGATGGACAGGTAGGACAGGTCAAGAGGGCGATGCCGAGTTGGAAGGTTGGATCTGGAAAAAGGTGGGGGAAAGGGAAATGAAAAGACTAGTGAAATCCACATTGATCCCATGTGGTTGGAGGGGTCTAAGGTGGAAGATGAGGCTCTCTTCCTCCAGGCGGAGGGTGGTTAGGATTTGGTAGTGGAGGTGGCCCAGGACCTGCATGATCTTGGGGAAGTGAGAGGGGAAGTTAATATGTTCAGCCACGGGGCGGTGGGGTTATTTTGTGTGTGTTTCCTGAAGATGTTCTCTGAAGCATTCCAAAAGTAAGCATCTTGTCTCCTCAATGGAGTAGAGATCACATTGGGAGCAACAGATACAGTAAATGACGTGTGTGGAAGTGCAGGTAAATCTCTGACAAATGTGGAAGGCTCCTTTGGTTTCCTTGGACGGAGGTGAGAGGGAAGGTGTGAGCACAGGTTTTCAATTCTTACGTTGGCAGCAGAAAGTGGCAGGAGGGGAGGGCAGGTTGGTGGTGAGTGTGGACCTGACAAGAGAGTTATGGAGGGTTTGGAGGGAAATATATCCTTGGTGGTGGGGTCTCATCCACTCCCCCATTTTCACCACCTACAAACAGACCCGATAGAGCAAAAAGAGGCCCTTCAATCCATCTATCTGCGCTGATGTTCCACACTAATCTCCCTGTCCAGCATTTAGCCTTGAATGTTAATGACATTTAATGTGTCCATCCACATATTTTTTAAACATTGTGAGGTTTCCTGTCTCTGCTACTCCCCCAGGTGATGCATTCCAGATTCCCACCTTCTTCTGAGCGAAAAAATCTTTCCTTAAATCCACACTAAACCTCCTGCTCTCTTCACCTTAAAATTATGTCCCTCATTATTGACCTTTCAGCTAAGGGGAACTTTTGACTGCGTCCCAAATATGGACAGGACATTGGTTAAGCCACATTTTGAATACTGCATTCAATTCTGGTCTCCCTGCTATAGGAAGGATTCTGTGAAACTTGAAAGGCTTCAGAAAAGATCTGCAAGGATTATGCCAGGGTTGGAAGGTTTTAGCTATAGGGAGAGGCTGAATATGCTGGGCTGTTTTCCCTAGATCATAGAAGGCTGAGGGGTGACCTTATAGAGATTTATAAAATCATGAGGAGCATAGATAGGGTGAATAGACAAGATCTTTTCCCCAGGGTAGTGGAGTCCAAAACTAGAGGCTATGAGGTTCAGGTGAGAGGGAAAAGATTTAAAAGGGACGTAAGGGGCACCTTTTTCACGCAGAGGGTGGTGCATGTATGGAATGAACTGCCAGAAGAAATGCTGGACACTGGTACAGTTATAGCATTTAACAGACATCTGGATGGGTATATGAATAGGAAGCATTTAGAGGGAGATAGGTCAAATGCTGGCAAATGGGACTAGATTAATTTAGGATATCTGGTTGGCATAGACAAGTTGGACAAAGAGCCTGTTTCCGTGGTGTACATATCTATGACTCTATGATGCTTCTCTGACAACCTCACTATTCCTCCCAACCTGACTCGCCCTTTAATCCAACCTGTCTATTCCCTTGACCCAACTAGCCACACATCCAAGTGTGGCTTAACTGTTTATCCACCAACACACCTTTACTCATCAATAGACCCACCTAACTTGGTCATCTCCCACCCAAGTGTTTGACAGACCCCATCGCATACCCACTTACCCACCTCATGTACTCCTCTAACCCATCCATTCATTCACCACATTTAAAGTGGACCTTTAAATTTACCAAAGCAGTACAAAGTAAGTTGTGTCTTGTCTCTAGATTCTACTCCACTCAGATGAAGATTCCCAATGGACATTATGCTGCCACCACTCTGTTAAGGCCAGGCCCAGTACAGTAGATGTCAGTGGGAATGTGTTGTACTGTTGAGTTTGGGAGAGTTTACAAGCACTGTAGCAATCTGACAAACATTGCTTGGATAATCTAAGCCATTGCGTAATTTTGGTGCTCATTAGGATGACAGATGCCACAACATCATTTTTTGCTGTTACAATATTTGTTTAAAAATTAGAATCAAAGGACAAAGGAGAATCAACAGCTTGTGGAAGAAATGTTAGATTTACATGCAATCTTTCCGTGAAATGTGAGCAAGCAAGCTCGCTTTGCTGGTGTACGATGGATACAGATCAGTGAAGCTGTCCTCAAAAACCTGACTGGTGAAACAATCTCTTATTAAAGAAGGAAAGTCATCCTAACATGTCAGGCTTAAATGTGACTCTAATCCCACATCGATGTGGCTCCTTATTCTTTCCCCATGCCATTCAGGGGCGGTCATGGACAATGCCAACCCAGAACAACATCAAGCTGAGAATGTATAACAGAACATTTGACATTTACTTAGGAACATAGGAGCAGGAGATGACCATCCAACTCATTAGGCCTGCCCTCCCATTCAATATGATCATGGCTGATTGAACACTTCAATGCCTATTTATTTACCTCATCCCCATACAACTGTATACCATTGCTAATCAGCAATCAATCAATCTCTATCTTAAAACTCATTCAAAAAGTTTCCATAGCCCTTTGTGATAGAGAATTCCAGAGGTTTACAACCCTCTGAGTGAAAAAATAAATTCTCTTCATCTTAGATTTAAATGTTCCTCTTACTTATAGGCTCAAAACAAGTGAAAATACGTGACCACGGTGAATCTGTAATTTATTTGATCGCGCAAGTTAAGTTCAGTGTTCTTCGCTGGATGGATAAAATCCGTGGCCTGAATGTTTCCTCTGGGGACAAGATACAGGACCGGGAATTGAATTGAGATTTTGAACTCACCTCTTGGAGAAATCAGCAACTGGTTGTAATTTGGATCAGGGCCAAAATGAGTGGGGGGACGGGTTCCCTCTCCAGTTCAGGGTGCAGCCTCAAAGCTGGAGAGCTGAGATCAGAGGTCAGCTGCCGATAAAAGTATCTATGAGGGCTCTTCAGTAGAAAGGCACAACCTCCGCTACTTTTTTAAGGAGTTAATTTAAGAAAAACACAAAATTCAGCCAAGCCCCACCACTCTGGTGATTGTCGTGGATGTGGTCTTTTGTTTGAAGGGATGTGGATTTTGGGTGGGGGTGTTGAGGGAGGCATGCTGGAATTTCTCAAACAGCCATAGAGGTCCTGACAGCCTTCCAGGAGTGCTGACCTCCCCACTACCCACCAGCTTCCCAACTCTGGGCAGTTAAAATGTTGCACAGCAATATTGGAGGCAGACTGGAAGATCCCAGTCAGTCTCTCTTACTTAGCCTTAACAATGTTAAAATAGCCAATGCTTGGAAACAAGGTTGGAATACTCACATACCAGTCCTTGCTGGTATCTTTGTGTCCTCTTTGCCCCCATTTGTGACCATTCTTTCTGCAACCCATATCTTGGAAACCTGGTCACCATAGATAGAAGCCGTGAAAAAGGTTGGAAACAACAACAAAATTTTCGAAGCAAGTTCACCAAAGAATGGATGATAGATGGGTGTGATGTGATCCATTTTATTTATGGCCCTTTGGACTAAAAAGGTACATCCCAAACAGCACATTCATTGTTATTGAGGCTGCAGTCTCCTAGCACTGAGCATTACTGAAAGCTCATTATGGAATTCAATGGGTTAAACAAATACGTCTCAAATTCTGAGTTTTGTGAGGAAACGTTGTCCAATATAATCAGGCCGGTTCTTCCCTTTGGGCTTTCTTTGATCTTTGCTCTCTAAGTCTCTAACCTTCTGCTAAACACTGAGGAACAGTAGAATTGGTGATAAACGCTTAAGTGCCCTCTTCCAGGGATCAAGAAAGCAAGCAGTATTCAGGTCCAAGCAGAATGCTATCTTAGCAAATGGATTTGTTCAATTATGCTATGCATATATTTAATGAGGACTGTAAGCTTTACTTGGCTATTTCATCAGCGGTAAAACTAATCTGCTGCAAAGAATGAGAGACTATGAATGGTGTTGAATTTGAGCATTGCAGAGATCAGGTTGTGGCTGAGCCAATATAGGCTGTCAAATGTTCACTGACAGGGGTAGTGAGAATCAGACATGTGTCCTGAAGAGGGTCTTCAGTGCTTCATGTAATTGAGGTGACCTGACTTCACAAACATCAGCGTTGATCAATGCTAATCGCTCTCTGGGGCCTCCATCTGAAACAAACACCAAGCTTTCTGGCAGTGGATTTTCAGGTACACTATGCATGATGAATATGTATTACCGAAAGTTGATGTAATAGCTCCCTGCTATGCCCTTGCTCCTGACATCACATGCATACACAGACTTGAACCAGTTTAGTGGAAGCAATGGCCTAGTCATATTATCGCTGGACAATTAATCCAGAAACCAAGGTAACATCCTGGGTTCAAATCCCACCATGGCAGATAGTGGAATTGGAATTCAATTAAAAATCTGGAATTGGGAGTCTAATAATGGCCATGAAACCATTGTCATAAAAAACCCATCTGCTTCACTGATACCCTTTAGGGAAGGAAACTGTCATCTTTACCTGGTCTGGACTACATGTGACTCTAAGCCCACAGCAATCCAGTTGACTCTTAACTGCCCTCTGGGATAGTTGATAATGCTGGCCAAGCCAGCAATGCCCTCCTATGAATGAAGGGGAAACAAAATGCCAATTCTCTTTGTTAAATCTCATTGACCTGAATATCTTACCTGCAAACTAGGCCATAACCATTTTATTTCCCTCATGCTGCCCAAAATGATGCTAAAAGAATGAAATTATTTCACTGACATGCTTGAGGCAATGTAATAATTCTTTCAAGACCACAATGAGAAAGAATGTGGCCAGCTTGCAGGGGGACTTGAAACAGCATTCTATTTCACGGGTGGAGGTGGGATCGACTCGAGCCCCATTTGCTGCAGTCAATTCAAGGTTACTCAGATTTTCTAAAGTTCAGTTCCACGAGAAAAGCAACATTACTTGTGTCCCGATAAATGCTTGATCTTTGTGAATGTCAATAACTGGACCTGATGCTTTAGTAGGAGCCAGCTGCTTTGAAACTTAAATAAAGAGATTTTTAAGTGTATCCCTCACCAGAAACATGGAGCTGGCTCCAATTGTGTTTTATCTAATGGCTGTGTGGATTCTGTGTGACCTGAGCTTGACAGTCTCAGCCTAGTTCCAAGCACAAGAACATCCAAGGCTCAAAATGACCTGTAATTCAGCACTAATTGGCAATCTCGTGCAGAGAGGTTCAGAGGATTTCTGGTATTAAAATGTGGAACAACTTGCATTGCATCAGTACGGGGTGTTCTTCTGAAGTCGGTACTGAGGCGGAATTTGAGAGCTTCAGTCTGCATCTTGTTTGATTAGATTCCCTACAGTGTGAAAACAGGCCCTTCGGCCCAACCCGTCCACACCGACCCTCCGAAGAGTAACTCACCCAGACCCGTTTCCCTCTAACTAATGCACCAAGCACTACGGGCAGGGATATGCAGGCTAGGCGGAATAGTCATGGGAGAGGCAGGGTTACAGGGGTAGGGTGGGATCCTCTTCAGAGGATTGGTGTGACTCTGTGGGCTGAATGGCCTGCTTCTGTACTATAAGGATTCTATGATTATCCATAGCAGGACAGTGAGGGACAGATTGCTGACATAGGACTGCAGTGAGGGCCATTTAAGAGGCCTCTCTTGAATACACCAAGAATTATAGAAACTGGCCCATCATGTTTGCATCAGTTTGTTAAAGGCGCATCATTACCAGGGCCATTCTCCTGTTTTCTCCCCTAACTGTTTTTAGCCAAATAATCATCCAATGTCCTCTTAATGCCTCAATTGGACATTCCTTCACCACCCTTTCAGGCAGTGCATTCCGTTACCTAACTACTTGCAGAGTGAAAATGTTTTTCTGCACTTGCTCCTTGTGCAGATCACATTAAATTCATGCCCTCTTTTTTGCTAATGATTTTATGAGCTGGAACAGTTTCTCCTTATCCACTGTATCCAGCTTGTTCATGATTTTGGAAACCTCCCTCAATCCTCCACTCAGCCTCCTTTTCTCCCAGGATAAGCATCCCAATTTCTTCAATCTATTCTCATAACTGAGGGCAGCACGGAGCTCACTGCTGCCTCACAGTGCCAGGGACCCTGGTTCGATTCCACTCTCAGATGACTGTCTGTGTGGAATCTGCTGTTCTCTGTGGGTCTGCGTGGGTCTCCTTCGGGTGCTCCGGTTTTCTCCCGCAGTCTAAAGATGAGCAGGTTAGTGAATTGGATGGGGCAGCACGGTGGCACAGTGGTTAGCACTGCTGCCTCACAGGGCTAGAGACCTGGGTTCAATTCCTGCCTCGGGCGACTGACTGTGTGGAGTTTGCACATTTTCCCGTGTCTGTGTGGGTTTCCTTTGAGTGCTCCGGTTTCCTCCCACAGTCCAAAAATGTGCAGGTTAGGTGAATTGGCCATGCTAAATTGCCTGCAGTTGTAGGAGAAGGGGTAAATGTAGGGGGGTGGGTTGTGGATCGGTGTGGACTTGTTGGGCCGAAGGGCCTGTTTCCACACTGTAAGTAATTTAATCTAAAGACAGGGAAGCGGGTGGGTCTACATGGTATGCTCTTCACAGGGTCAGTGTGGGCTGATTGGCCTGTTTCCACAATTTTGGGATTCTATGATTTTAACTGAAGTTTCTCATCCCTGGTGCCATTTTTGTAAATCACTTCTGCATTATTTCCAACGGATTTGCAGCTTTCCTACAACGTGGTGCCCAGACTATCGACAATATGGGCGGCACTATGGCACAGTGGTTAGCACTGCTGCCTCACAGTGCCAGAGACCCTGGTTCAATTCCCGCCTTGGGCAACTGTCTGTGTGGAGTTTGCATATTCTCCCCGTGTCTGTGTGGGTTTCCTCCGGGTGCTCACAGTCCAAAGATGTGCAGGTCAGGTGAATTGGCCATGCTGAATTGCCCATAGTGTTAGGTGAAAGGGTAAACGTAGGGGAATGGGTCTGGGTGGGTTGCTCTTTGGAGGGTCAGTGTGGACTTGTAGGGCTGAAGAGCTGTTTCCACGCTGTAAGTAATCAAATCTAATCTAATACTCCAGCTCTTACAGAAATTCAACATCGCCTCATTACTCTTATACTCTAGGCCCTCATCACGAAAGTTGAAGATTCTCAATTTATAATACTGATAATTGTGCTTTATTTCCTGCTACTCTACCCGCTTGTCTCCTGCCATGATGTAGGCACACACACACGCTCTGGTCTGCTCTGCACCTGTACTCCCGTTAGAATTGTACTCTCTATTTTGCATTTCGTTTCAATATTCTTCCAACCAAAATGCATCTCTGCATTGAAATTCATCTGCCACATATCCCCCCCCCCCAAGAAAATAAGCATTATCTACCAAGAGGAGTAGATAATTCAGCTCCCTGAGCCTGCTCCGCCATTATTATATGATCATGGCTGACCTCACCTCAGTCTCAACTCCAGTTTCCTGCCTGCTCTCCATATCCCTTCATTTACTTAACGTCTCGGTCGAGAGTGTGATGCAGGAAAAGCACGGCAGGTGAGGCAGCATCCAAGGAGCAGGAGAATCGACATTTTGGACATAAGCCCGAGATAAATAGAAGGGTAATATGGCTGGGGGCAAGGTAGCTGGGAATGTGATTGGTAGATGAAGTTGGGGAGAAAAGGTGATAGGTTGGAGAGGAGGTTGGAGTGGATAAGTGGGAAGGAAGATGGACAGATCAAGAGGGCGGTGCCGACTTGGAAGCATGGGATTGCGACAAGGTGGGGCGAGTGGAAATGAGGAAACTGGTGAAATCCACATTGATCCCATGTGGTTGCAGGGTCCCAAGGAGGAAGATAAGGCGTTCTTCCTCCAGGCATCAGGTGGTTAGGGTTTGGCAATGGAGGAGGCCCAGGACCGCAAGAAAATCTGTCTACCTCGTCCTTACATTTACTCAATGTTCGCTGCATTCCAAAGATTCATGACTCTTTGAGAGAAATAATTTCCCCTCAGCTGTGTTTAAAATACACCTTGTCCCCAAACTACGATCTCTTGTTTCATGGTCATTTCTTTTGGAATTTCGCACTGTCCTCCTCACAGCTGGGATTTCTTCCAAGTTTTGTGTCAGCTACAAACTTTGAAATGGTCCTCCGCAAACTGAGATCTAGGTTGTTAATATTTATCAAGTTAATTGCATTGGGCATGCTAAATTGTCCATAGTGCGTAGGCCAGGTGGGGTAGCCATGGTAAATGTGGGTTTCAGGGGGCTGCATCTAAATGGGATGCTGTTCGGAGGTTGGTGCTGACTCGATGGGCCAAATGGCCTCTTTCCATACTATCGGGATTCTATGTTCATGAAAGATTTTACACACGGATGGTATAATCTGGTGCTCTCAAATGGCCCAATGTATAAAGCTGATCAGTTTGATGGAAATTAAGAATGAGCAACAAACACCAACGACATTCACATCTCATGAAAGGATAAATTATACAAACAATTTGAGTGAAATGGTGGGCTGAATTTTACCAAAAGTCAGCAAAGTACCAATTTTGATGAGCTTTATGGAGGGCTTCTCTCCATGAGGCTAAGCGCGTGTTCTGGTGCCGTTGTACCAACTTGCTTCATACCAGGGCACCATGCTTCTATGGCGTCCCACTTGCATGTTCTTTCCCTTGCCAGGAATGGAAGTTTTGGCTCTCATGGGACCACCCAGAGATTCCTGATCACCAGCACCATCTTTAAAGTTCAGTCATGCACCGGGCAAGCTCTGGTGGCCTACGGCTGGCCTACGCAATTTGTTTTCATTGCCCCGGACATGTCAGACAGAGGATATTTAGCACCCTATGTTGCCGATGGGAATCTGGAGGCCCTGGTGGGTAGGGGTGGTGTTACATGCTGCCACTACCCTGATACATTGATGAGTCATGGAGAGCTGGAGGGGAAAGCAGTAAGCTGTAGTTACCAGGTTACCTCTGTTGTCATCTAGTTTATATCCGGAGGGTGGGAGAGAAGGGAAACTATATCAATGAGGCAAGATGGCATAATTATAAGGATATTAGTGCATGCTCATTCATGCATGTAGGTCTGTTGCTGCTCCCTAGCATTTTGCTCTCGATGTCAGGGATCTCCTTGCTGGGCGTCTCATATGCTTTTCCCAGCTTTCCCAGCATTGCCCAGTGTTACAGACCCTCAAGATAGTCTCGACCCAATTTTTTTTATTTTAAAGGTAAATGTAGTTGCTTTCAAGATGCAATTTGACTGGTCAAATTACCAGATTTGAAGCAAAAAACACTTCATCCCTATACTATAGTTAAAACACAAAAGAAAGAAGAAATTGAAAAACTAGCAGAATAATAGATTATTAACTACTGCTAATTAACTATTCAAATATACTGATGTCTCAGAAATATACCCTTGGCAAAAAACAAGTTCAGTAAAATAGATTGTCCCACAGGCAATTCTCCACTCCGGGGGGAAGAACATTAAAAGAAAACTCCAGGAGAAAGAGGAGCAGGGGGAGATGTAATGCAGCTTTCAAATCCAGCTTCACGACCCAGCAACAACTGCTACTGAAAACTAAAAACTCTGGTTCTGTGGGAGCTTGACCCCACCCATCCAGGCTGCTTCTATTGTTCCAACTTCTAAAAAACTCCCCAAGACTTCACAAACAGCTTACTTTAAGAGATTTCAATAGACAGCTAAGCACGTCTGCCTTAAAATCTCTCTTCAAAAAATAACCAGGACAAAGTATACCTCTTAAAGCCACAGTATTATCACATCATGTCATTCAAGGTTGTGCAGATTCTACCCAATACATTCAATGTACTTCTTTCTGATCAATAATCAAGGTGTAATGAGGATGGTGTAGTCTTGGGCTATGAATGTGATTGCTGAGCCTGTCCAAGCTTCTATCATAGCAGAATGCAAAGACTAATTGAACCCCTTCAATAGGAACAAGCACCTAAGAGCCACATGTCCTACCAGTTGTTTGAAAATAAGTTGCGTGTCCACATTGTCCTGTTGTTGTTTTCTGCAGGCAATAGGAAGATGGTGAGTAAAAGGAGTTGGCTTTTGCACTATTTGTCAATTTATAATGTAATTTATAACTAAAATCAGGAAGGAAACATGTAAAGTCTTTGCTTGAGGAAAATGAGAATACGGAAACATAAATACTGAAAGGGGATTCATGTCTCAATCTTCATTGAAGAATTAATTGAGATTTGACGTGATCAATTTGACGAGAGAGAGGTCAATATGAAACGACTTGTTTCAACTTAGCAGAATGCTCATAATTCTCACATCTCTCCTACTTAATCTGGGCAAATATCTGGCAGATGGAAAACAAGGTCATCTATTTTGGTAGGAGTAACAGTAATAAGGACTATTACCTGAATGGTAAAAATTTGCAGCATGCTGCTATGCAGGGGGACCTATGCA
The DNA here is from genome assembly GCF_004010195.1 of Chiloscyllium plagiosum. Classification (NCBI taxonomy): domain Eukaryota; kingdom Metazoa; phylum Chordata; class Chondrichthyes; order Orectolobiformes; family Hemiscylliidae; genus Chiloscyllium; species Chiloscyllium plagiosum. The sequence goes on along the minus strand of NC_057715.1, from coordinate 102,490,176 downwards.
GGAGGTTGGTTTGCAGGTATAGTAAGTAATTAAGAAGGCATTTGGAATTTTGTCCTTCATTGCTAAAGGGATTGAGTTTAAAAGCAGGAAGGTTATGTTGAAGCTGTATAGGGTGCTGGTGAGGCCACACCTGGAGTACTGCATGCAGTTTTGGTCTCCTTACTTAAGAAAGGATGTACTGGCACTGGAGGGGGTGCAGAGGAGGTTCACCAGGTTGATTCCGGAGTTCAGGGGTTTGGCTTATCAGGAGAGACTGAGTAGACTGGGATTATATTCATTGGAATTTAGAAAAATGAGGGGGGATTCTTATAGAAACAGATAAAATTATGAAGGGAATAGATAAGATAGTCGTAGAGAGAATGTTTCCACTGGCGGATGAAACTAGGACAAGAGGGCATAACCTCAAAATTAGGTCGAGCAGATTTAGGACTGAATTAAGGAGGAACCTCTTCAACCAGAGGGTTGTGAATCTGTGGAGGTCCCTGCCCAGTGAAGTAGTTGACGCTAGATCAGTCAATGTTTTTAAAGCTAAGATAGTTTTTTTTGAACAATAAAAGAATTAAGGGTTATGGTGAAGGGGGGAGGGGGTAAATGGAGCTGAGGCCACGAAAAGATCAGCTCATGATCTTATTGAATGGTGGAGCAGGCTCAAAGGGCCAGGTGGCCTACTCCTGCTCCTAGTTCTTATGTTCTTATTATGTTCATTGCTGGCCACCACACAAAGATAACAAAATATTTCCTCCATCTCATTATTTTGCCATTTTTTGTTAGAATCACAGAAACACAGGACTCAGTCATTCAGCCCCTTCACCTTGTTCAAGGCTGATCTACGGCCTAACTCATTTGCTTGCCTTTGGCCCAGATCCCTTACTACCTTTGCTGAATAAAATGTATCTATCTCAGACTTAAAATTAAATCTGTGTCACTTTGTCTTATTACTTGCATTTTGCCTATTCCTGCAATTTTCTTTCTGTAAAAAGGAGTTACGCTGAAGAGAACCTGTTCCAACTACTTGTTCTTCTAATCTCACTTGAGGTTCACTGCTTTGAAATGTGTGCTTTCTTGTTTTGTGCTCACATGCAAGTCAAACACGTTCTTAAACAGGACTGTGCTATGTCCTCCCACAATTTAAATTACAGTCAGTTCTTCTATAATATGATGGTGCGTTCTTGTACTAAAATCGTGCTTTAGAAACAACACTTAAAGTATTGGTGATGTAATCACGTGACAGCCAACGCACATTTTAAAAGTTTGCACTTTAGACATAGAGTTCTGAATTTGTCAATCGGGTTATAGCAAAATAACCTGTACTTGAAGAAAACTTTCAGAATTGTTTCTTACAATTTAGAAATACAGGAGTGGATCGCTTTTAAGCATAAAGTATGAACAAAGGTCCCACACTCCACAAAGTGTCTAGCCAGAAACCTACCATTCCGTGAGAGGTTGATTCATACCTTTCTTGTAGTCCCAGTGAAAGATGTAGCCTGGTGTGACTCAGCTGTCCCATTCTGCCATATTGGCTGAAAGTGCAGGCAAACAGGCTGTTGAAATGCTGGATTTGTAGGCCTCTGTTTTCTCTGGGAATTGTTATGGGCATTTTTGGGGGGCAGCTTTCTAACAGAAATGAAGTAATTTGTGTATGTTAATGAGGGGGCCTAAAGGCCAGCTTTAGGCCTCCTTTAAAATTGGGCTGGCTTCAGGTCTGTCCTTCTTAGAATTCCCATAGTTGACATGCCCACCATGACCACTGGAACATCTGACTTCATCTTCCACAAGCCTTACATCACAAATTCAACCCTGAACTGGGCGGCGGGTTGGGGGTGGGGTGGGGGGAGGGGGAAAGTGGAAGAGATAGGCACAGAGGGTGGATGAGCCCACTGCCTGGCAGACCCTGAAGAGGAACATCCAGACTTTTCAATACCAACAAATCTCATTACTGGTAATTTTTGTCCATTTAAATTGATGCTATTCATCACATATGAGCTTCGAGATCGAGAGTTAATTTTTGTCTTTCACATCTGATTTATATTCTGAGCTGTCTCATAGTTTAAGACCTGACCTTTGGAAAACAAATGAGATTTTATGATTTATAGCCGCGACTTTCTTCAGAAAAAAAAAATAATGACTGTATGGAATGGATAAGAAGCAGCCTGAATACCCAGTAAAATTCTTAATTGGCTGGTTATGTCAGCGAACTGATTCTGATATGTCGGCTTCTGGTATTATTTAGATTTCTTGTCATCTTAGCAAGTGCTTACCATTGTTGGAAAAAAGGCTTACCATTCATTGACATTAACAAACAATGTATACTTGGTTTTCATAAAATTGTGATTGATTTGGTGACACACAATTTTTCACCAGTCTGGAAGCTTCCTGGAGTCAGCCCAATGACAGCTTTGCCCCATCCTCCCCCTCTGTCCCTCTCCATTGCCTCCATCCACACAATATAATTGTCAAGGAACAGAAGCAAGCTCCCTAATTTGATATTGCTGAGGGAAATTAAATTAAGTCCCTGGCATTTGAAAACTTACCAATGTCACGTTAGGTACATGTGTACAAGTATTCTTTAATTTTCATGTGATCACATGTGCTAATTATGTGACTGTGCTCCCTATCCCTAATGCAATCAGCTTTTGAGTATTGTTGGTAATCGAAAGTGGCATAGTTAACACTACAACCTCATAGCACCAGGGACCTGGGTTCAATTCCAGCCTTGGGCAAATACCTATGTGGAGTTTGCACATTCTCACTTTGAAAGTTTAGGTAGATTGGTCACTCCATAGTGCCTGTGGTGTGCAGGCTAGATAGATTATCCATCGGATATGCTGGGGTGGGTTGGTCTTTGGAGGGTTACTGTGGGCTGAGTGGCCTGCTTCCACACTATAGGGATTCTATGATAAAAGGACAGAACGCGATACCTCGAAGACTCCAATCCATTGAATTTGACAAGGGTAAGTATCTGAGTGGAAAAGAAAGTTTTAACAAAAGCTGGATAGCCACAGTCCAAGAGGGCTGCTTACCACTACCTTCTCAAAGCTGTCACAATACTGGTTCTTTTTACAAGGTTACTGCTGGCCTTGAGTTTTTTTGCAGCGAGGAGATAAGTGGCCAGGCTCCAACTAGGCTGGGTTTAAAAGTTTTATTGGGACCTTTTGCTTACCCCTAACAGATAGTGCTTCAGGCCAAAAGCTTTCATGTTAGAAAATACAATCAAAGGCCATTGGCCAGCTGGCTGTGTGGCTAGCTTTTGTTTAGATTAGAACTTTTTTATGATTCAGAACTTTAGTCAGTTCAGTAGCAGCAGGGGATGTGTGAAAAAGGCTGCTGACCTTTCTCTCTAACTTGAAGCCTGTAAACTCTAGTCTGTTTCAGATTTAGTGTTTGTGCTGAGGGATGTATGAGTTGGGACTGTTGGAAGTATTTTCAGAGCAGCATCACTAAGTCGGGTTTGGATAGGTTAAGTTATATGGTATTCTGTTTTCTGTTCTTGATGTTTCATTCCATCATTTTGGAAATAAATTTTGTTTGTTTAAAACTTGGTAGTAGAACCAGCTAATTTACTGCAAGAATATCCACTTAGTTAAAACAAATAGCAAAGTTACAGTCTGGGCTATCTGCTTAAAGATAGAGTCATAGAGTATGTACAGTATGGAAACAGACCCTTTGGTCCAACTTGTCCATGCCTACCTGATATGCCAACCCAATCTAGTCCTACCTGCCAGCACCCGGCCCATATCCCTCCAAACCCTTCCTATTCATATACCCATCCAAATGCCTTTTAAATGTTGCAATTGTACCAGCCTCCACCACATCCTCTGGCAGCTCATTCCATGCATGTACTACCCTCTGTTTGAAGAAGTTGCCCGTAGGTCTCTTTTATATCTTTCCCCTCTCACCCTAAACCTATGTTCTCTAGTTCTGGACTCCCCGATCCCAGGGAAAAGACTTTGTCTATTTACCCTGTCCGTGCCCTTCATAATTTTGTAAACCTCGATAAAGTTACCCCTCAGCCTCCGATACTCCAGGGAATACAGCCCCCAGCCTGTTCAGCCTCCACGTATAACTCAAATCCTCCAACCCTGGCAACATCCTTGTAAATCTTTTCTGAACCCTTTCAAGTTTCACAACATCACTCCGATAGGAAGGAGACCAGAATGTTTTGAGGTGTCTGGCCTAGTCTGTAACCAAGGCAACTCGGGCTGGGCAATAAATGCTGTCCCAACCAGTGACATCCATATTCCACAAATCAATGTAATAAGAAAGCCATAAATTCTTCGTTATTGTATAACAACAATTCAGCAAAGCAGAATACCTTCAACTTGGTGAATGGGATTTTAATGAAAGAAGACAAAATAGTGTAGATAGCAGTATTTCACTGAAGCTGTGTGGCCTCTCATTGTTATCCCTATTTGAATAAGACTTGGCTCAATGGAAGCAATCTCACTGCTGAAGAGATAATGGTCCAAACCCGATCACAGAGACTTAAATGCAGTAATTTAGTCTCCTTCAGTGCATTACTGAGAAAGTGCTGCTCTGATCACACCAAGGCCACATCTGCCTTCTCAGGAGAACATAAAGGACTCTTTTGAAATAAATGTTTCCCTTACAACAGACATTGCTAACTCTGATTATTTGACAATATAATAGATTGCTGTATGTGAGATCCTATTGTGTAGAAACTTCCTCCCGTTTCTGCTTCAATACAACTGTAACTCGGGCTGGAACCTTATCAAGGTCTGACTGCTGGGAAATGGCGAGATGTATAGCAGAATCAGGTAAGACCAATGACACCAAGCTAAGTGTCAGGAGCACCTCATGCTGTGTTTTATCTTTTCAGTAAGTGGTGAGGTGGGTTTCTCCCTGGGCAGCTGTAAGTTGCCAATTAAGGGACGATAATTGCTTGATGGTCCTGTTCACCTCATCAGTGTTCATCTTTTTATCTTATCAAATTTGCCAAAACAAATTGAACATCAAGAAAATGCAATCTGGAGACCAGAGTACTTACCAAGTCGATTCAGCTCACTTTTTGCCTTGGATCGATCTCCGTGCTGCCTACGACCAAACCGCAGCTGAGGATATGATCCACAAGCAGCAGCCTTGTACCCATTTCCACGGACATTGGCCAGCCCTCTCAACCATCCTAGCACCTGTCCGATAACACTGGCAGTGCACTCTGGGAGCACAGACTTGCATTGCAGGATGCACCAGCAACTAACATTGAAGGACTGAAACACAGACACTTTGCACGCACAGAAAGATACCCAGCTGACAGATTGGTCCAGACTCCATCTCAGGGCTACTCACTTCACCTCTTCGTGCCCACTCAATTGGCTTCTACTTGGCTGCTCACTGCTGTCTGCCTTGCATTGCCTCACGTGCCATTTAGTTCAATCACATGACCAGGCCGCTTGAGTGGCAGTCACAGGACTCAGTCAAGGGGTGAGACGTCTCACAGTGCAACAGTGTGCTTTTTTTTTATACATTCATGGGATGAGGGCAGCGGTGTACAGGCTAGTAATTATTGCCCATGCCCAATTACCTAGAAGGCAGTTAAGGGTCAACCGCCTTGCTGTGGGTCAGGAGTCTGTGTAGGCCAGACCGGGTAAGAATGGTAGTTTCCCTCCCTACAGGACATGAGTGAACCAGATGGGTTTTTCCAGCAATCAACAATGGATTCATGGTCATCATTAGACTCTTAATTCCAAATTTTACTGAGTTCACATCACAGCATCTGCCGTGGTGAGATTCGAACCCCGGTACTCAGAACATTATTTGGGTTTCTGGATTAACAATCTAGTAATAATATCACTCGGCCATTGCCTTCCCTTATTCATCCACCTTACTGTCCTGCTCCACACGCCAGCAGTGGGTGCGGTGAACACACAAACAAGCACCCGTGTCTTGGGACTAGCTCTTGGGACTAGTCTTCACTGAGGTCCATGGGGGTATCTGTCAATCGGGGGGTGGGAACAATAAGTCAATTGGCAGCCTCCCATACCAGTCCAAGGATTGGCCACCACTGACAGGCATCCAGTCAGGGTGATTCCAGTCAGTGATCCATGCCTCTGCAGCTTAGGGATTAGACACGATCAGTCTCGTGGCTCCATATTAGGCAGTCACGGTTAGTGCTTAATGCAGTTGGGGAAGTGTACAGTCACCAGTTAGGGGTCAGGGTAACTGCCGGTCCAGAGGTTCGCTGGTCAGGGCAGGTTGCGTCTGTCGGAAATAAGCAATGGATAAAGGTGGAGGCATGGATGATGGTTGCTGTGAACGTTCACCCATGGGGCAGGGGCCTACTGGTGTGGTAGGATTGCAAACATGAAGTATCTGCAATGATAGGAAACAGTGAAGCTTTGCTGGGAAGGCCCAATGCGGAAGGAGGGTCATCCATGGTCAGGAGCACCCTGACATGGGCATCTCATTTACTAGAGGCAATGAGGAAAGGAGGCACACTCATGTGGTTTAAATGGGCACTTGGGAAGGTGTGAAACCTGTGGGGTTCATGAGAAGGCCATAAGGAAGCAGACTGGGATATTTGGGAGCTCACGTCTCCTTCAATCATGCTGGAAATCGAAAGTACTCACTGGGGGAGAAAATGCAGCAACTACATTCAGATGGCTGGCATGAGTGAGGAGGGTACTACTGTGGGACTTACTGATGATTGAGGTTTTAAAGGGAAAGACCTTTCGTGACAGACCCAGGCATAGCACAGGACACAAACCTGCAGAGTCCCAATTCCCTGGACGTCCTTAAACATTGGGCGGAAGTCGGCACTGCAGATGCTGGAGATCAGAGTCAAGATTAGAGTGGTGCTGGAAAAGCACAGCAGGTCAGGCAGCACCCAAAGAGCAGGAAAAATCGACATTTCAGGCAAAAGCCCTTTATCAAGAATGAGGGGCTTATGTCTTAAATATTGCCGCCCTCTCCCTGTGTCTTACACTCCCTGCCACAATCACTGCTGGACAACTCATTGATACTGAGACCTGTGGGTACAGAGGCTATGACATAACAGCCATATTGCACAACAAGGGCCAACATTGACAGCCCGGCCCAGCACCAGGGAAACACATTGTTCCACTCGCTTCCACATGATCCGGTAGGGTGTCAGCACACACCTCATCCACAGAGCCTTACCTGTGCCTACGTTTCTGTACCTGATCATGTCACCTTTCAGCCCTACACACAGAAACTAACAATCAGATGTATGGTTGGATCACATACATTTATACATGGGTTCACAATCATTTACAAGCCATTGGCACTCACATGGGAGGTTGAGGGTGTGAGAGCAAGGGAAAAATGCTTCAGTGACAGAGTGTGAGTCTTGGTGGGAGGCCAGTGCATAGATAGAGCGAGTGAGTGTGAGGTAGCAGAATGAAGAGTGTGGCATTTCCCCGGTGCGGTGGAGACCATCATTGACCTTCCTATGACATTGTTGGCTCCGCCTCTGCACTTGGAGATTGCAGCAACTGGGTGCCAACCTTGGACCAGGCTGCCAGAATCTAGTGACATGGCCTCTTCTACCGGTCCTACGGGAAGTGGATAACCCTTCCTTGCACCACTCTATCCACCAGGACCTCCAAATCCCTCTTGAAGAATCTTCCCCTTCTCATCCATGTTCAGATTCTGTCTGTCACTGAGCCGGGCAACTTCGGAATGTCAGTTCTTATCCGGGTGCAAGTTGGCCCTTTAAAAGTGGTGCAGATGCAAGGGATGCTGGTCTTTTGGCAGGGGAGTGATGAGTTGTTCTGGAAATGGTGCAGGGTAAAATGGAATCAGAAATGATGGGCACCATAGGGGCACGGTAGGCAATTAATGTGGCGAGTTTGGTAGTTGGGGTGAAAGGCCTATCCCAGCCTTGTGGTGAAAAGCCTTCCAAAATAACCCGAAGTCACATTTTGCCAAAAGAACCATACAATTGAGCTTAAGTTTCATCTCACTGGCTCTGAAAGGACCTTTCGTTTTATTATAATGCTGAGATGGTTTTACTTGGTTCTGCTTTTTGACAGGTTCCGTATCCTTGGTGGTGGGGTCCGTTTGGAGGTAGCGGAAATGACGGCGGATGATGCGCTGTACATGGAGATTGGTGGGGTGGTAGGTGAGGACCAGTGGCGTTCTGTACATGGAGATTGGTGGGGTGGTAGGTGAGGACCAGTGGGGTTCTGTACATGGAGATTGGTGGGGTGGTAGGTGAGGACCAGTGGGGTTCTGTCCTGGTGGCGGGTGAAGGGGCAGGGCTCAAGGGCGGCGGAGCGGGAAGTGGAAGAGATGCGGTGGAGGGCATCGTCGACCACGTCGGGGGGCAAATTGCGGTCCTTGAAGAAGGAGGCCATCTGTGTTATACGTATTTTGAACTGGTCCTCCTGGGACCAGATGCGGCGGAGACGAAGGAATTGGGAATA
>NC_057715.1:102434302-102481722 GCF_004010195.1 Chiloscyllium plagiosum | reverse complement strand
TCCCCCCACCTTGTCTCAGTCAAATCCATCGAATTCAGCACCGCCTTCCTAACCTGCAATCTTCTTCCCGACCTCTCCTCCCCCATCCCAGTCTGACCTATCACCCTCACCTTCACCTCTTTCTACCTATCACATTTCCGACGCCCCTCCCCCAAGTCCCTCCTCCCTACCTTTTATCTTAGCCTGCTGGACAAACTTTCCTCATTCCTGAAGAAGGGCTTATGCCCGAAACGTCGATTCTCCTGTTCCCTGGATGCTGCCTGACCTGCTGTGCTTTTCCAGCAACACATTTCCAGCTCTGCTTTTGACAGTTGTCTGGCCCAATGTGGCACAGATCAGGAATTCAGAAAATCACACATATGGCTATCAGGCAATGTGGAACTATATAATAATGTATTTGCTGTCACACTAGGAGTACTGTGTACATTTATGCTCTCTGTAGGAGAGAGAGGAAGTGAAGAAGGTGCAAAATACATTCACAGGGAAGAAACCAGAACTGATAAGATCTCTGTATCGGAAAAGGCTGGGTCTATTTTCAGTTGCAAAGAACAGACTGATGGGTGACTGATTGAGGCTTTAACACAAGGAAAGTATTTGATGAGGTAGTTATGGACAAGGTGTTGACATTTGCAGGGGAACATAGAACTAGAAATCACAAGTGTAAGATATTTACTAATAGATCTGAAAGAAAGTTTGGGGAAAAATGATTTTTGGGGCACATAGCCAGGGAGTAGATTAAGTGAAAAACATTTAGAGACAGCCAGAGAAACACAGGAGTGAGAAAAGAAGAATATATCAATAGGGTTAAAAAAGGGATGAAATGAGACTTAGGTTGAATATAAACAGAGGTGTGGATCAGTTGGTCCTCGAGGTGCTATATCTCTCCCTTCGTCTCTACATAACTTGATGTCACATATTATATTCCTCTGGTGAAAGGAGCATGCTTGGATTTAATATCTAAGAATGAAGAAATGTAACTGCCTCTGTATAGGACAATTGAATATGATGGGCATACGGTAAATCTCAGAACTTTCAGGCAGTCAGGCAATGTTCTTGTTGCAAAAATGCCTTTGAAAATCCAGAGGATTATTCAATTTTAGGAGCAAGGAATCATATAATTCCCAAGACTGGACAATAGAGTTAAACCCAAGCTGAGCATCGAGGCCTTGCTTTGAGCAGAGAATGCCATCATTTCCATTGGCTTCATTGTGACCTAAGGCAAAAGTTTCCTGGCTTCACTGGAAATGGAGGGCAGAGGGAATTAATCAGTCAGCATCCAAATGTCAAGGGACAGGTTAAATATTTGCTGTCTTGGAATGTTTCAGTTGATCAGCTTTCCTGACCACGACGACAGATGATGGAATGCGAATTTAATAAAAATCTACAATTCAGAGTTTAATGATGACCGTGAAACAACTGTCAATTGCCAGACAATAAAACATCTGGCTCACTAACTTAACTGCTTACTGGTAATTAGAGACAGTGAATAAATGCTGGCTTAGCCAATGGTGCCAACCAACTATGAATAAATCTTTGAAAAAATTGACAGAAATTGCTTTTGCATTTGTTAGCATGTCATGAATACTCATTTACACTCCGGCTTACTGTACCTAGAACAGTCAACATAGCTATTCACAAACCCGACTGGATGAAAGAACATAGGAGCAGGATTAGGCCAGTCAGCCCCTTGAGTCTGTTCGACCATTCATGAGATCATGGCTGATTCGTGGCCTAACTCCACATGCCTACCTTTAGCTCATATCCCTTAATACCTTGCTTTAGAAAAACATTTAACTATCTCAGATTTAAAATCTAACAACATCTACTGCCATTTGTGGAAGAGTTCCAAACATCTACCACCCTTTGTGTGTAGAGGTACTTCCTGACAGTTCTCCTGAATGGTCTGGCCACAATTCTCAGACTATTCTGTAATCCTCAATCAGTGGAAGTAATTTATCTGCACTGACCTTTCCTGTTAATAACTTGAAGACAGCAATCAGATCACCACTTAACCGTCTAAATTCTAGAGAAAAGCCTAATTTATGTAAAATCTCTTCATAACTTAAGGCCTGATGCCCAGGTATTAAGATACCCACTCTCTTCATACTGTAGCAAGTAAAAACCTCTTCACTGATGTGACTACCCAAAAGTAAAAGCCATTTCATTACATCAAAGCTGGTCATGTTAGAGATGCAGACTTTCCATTGTTTATCAGCTCAAGAGAAGTCTTAACTGGACTCAGTCTGTCCTGTGTTCTGTGACAATTGACAGTGTTCAGGGTGAAGGCCCTATGAGCTCATTGACCTGCCCAAGTGACACCTCAAAGCTGACCAGGCCAGGGGAATGGGGACCAACTTAAAAAGAGATGCAGTTTAGATGGTGTATTAAAGTAAAGGGGTATCAGCGGAAAAAGTGAGCAGTGTTAAGGAAGGATAAGGAATGGAACTTCAAGGACTTCATTAAAATCCAAAACAACCGTGGATGCTGTACAGCAGAAGCTGATTAGATTACCAACAGTATGGAAATAGACCATTTTGGCCCCAAAGTCCACACCGACCCTCTGAAGAGTAACCCACCCAGAACCATTCTCCTCCCCTTTATTTACTCCTGATTAATGCACCTAACACTGTGGGCAATTTAGCATGACCACTTCACATGACCTGCACATCTTTGGATTGTGGGAGGAAACCCACACAGACACAGGGAGAACTTGCAAACTGCACACAGACAGTTGGCTGAGGTGGGAATTGAACTCAGGCCCCTGGTGCTGTGAGGCAGCAGTGCTAACCACTGAGCCACAATTCCAGTTTTGGGTGAGGAAGGGTCACTGGATCTGAAACTTTAACTCTGATTTCTCTTTACAGATGTTGCCAGACCTGCTGAGATTTTGCAGCAGCTTCTGTTCTTGTTAAAAGACTTCATTGCTGAGGGGTTCCTAGGGAATGGAAAGGGCTGGCAGGGATGCAGAGGGAAGAGCAACATGGACAATGATGGATAGGAGGTGGATATTAAGGACAGAAAGCACTAATCAGTAAATTGGATGTGCTGGAGAGAGAGAGATAGAGAAGGAGCAGTAGATCTGAATGGCAGGGGATGTAATTGGACTATACATTGGCAGACCAGAAAGGATCATTCAGACCCTTACAACACTGTATCCAGCCATGCCTGTAGGTTGAGGACATACATTGCCTGCATCCATGCTGTCTTTGGCAGGCACAATGGCATCTTGTTGCCCACCCCTGGTGAACAGGATATCACAGTACTCACAAAGACCCTACAAGTGCAACTCAAGGCAGTGGTCATTACATTTGTGCAATCTCCGAAGTCAAATGGCTGGGGGTCAGGAGAGCAGGATGCAACGATCTTTAAGGGTATTTGGATTCAGAGAGTGACGTCCTTTTTTGAAATAACACAAGATCCTGGAAATGTTCTAAACTTCCGGCATCTCTGAACAGTGAGAGCTGGCATGCTTCCTGTGTGTATATGTAATGACCCTTAAAGAGGAATTCTATTCTGAGTGTGAAGCTGAATTTTTTTTTTAATTAACTTCTGACATCGCTAGCTGGGCTGGCTTTTATTGCCCACCCCTAGTTGCCCTTGAGAAGGTGATGGTGAACTGCCTTCTTGCACTGCTGCAGTTTAGGTGCTATGAGCAGATCTACAATGCCATTAGGGAGGGAATTCCAGAATTTTGACCCAGCAACAGTGAAGGAATGGTGATATATTTCCAAGTCAGTGCAGTGAGCGGCTTGGACGGGAACTTGTGGGTATGTGACGAGACTATGACTTGAAGAGATGTATTTTGTTATGGTTTTATTGTGAAGAAAGTTTGAGGCAGAGGTGCAGAGTGGTATGCTCAAAGCTAGTAGAATAAACAGCTTGTGAGGTCTTGGGGTTTTTTTTAAGTTGGAACAATAGATGCAACCCAAATGGGTGTGATCAAGCTCTGACAGAAGCTGGAGTTTTGGTTCTAGCTTTCAGCAGTTGCTGGGGTCTTGAAGCTGGATGTGGAAGCTCTTATTTCTCTCTCTGTTATAACTAAACGCTGGGGTTCTCTTTCTGCATGGAGACAATCTATTTTACTGCATTTGTCTTTGCCAAAGGTGTGTTTATGGGATGTTACTATATTGGAACAGTTAATTAGTACCAGCTTATAATATATATATAGTGGCCTCCCATATCCACGGATGATATGCTCCAAGACCTACCACAGATACTCAAAACCATGGATAGTAGCGAATCCTAACATTTAAATGGGAAATTTACCTCCCCAGCAGCCCCCTGGTCCCTGCTTCTGGAATGTTCCATGTAATATTTTTGGGCCACAGTAAACTGCAGATAACGGAAATTGATACCGCGGATATGGGGCTCAACTGTACATATAAATGATCTTGTTAAGCAGTTCAATAGATACAGTTAAGCCAATTGTTTTCTTCTATTGTTATCTTGTCTGCATTTTAACTTTTGTATAAAAATTAAGTGTGTTTTGCTTAGCATCAAGTAGAATGACCAATCAAATTACATCTGGAATACAACATCCTGCACTTACTTTTAAAATAAGAAAAATATAGGGTCCACTCTACCTTCTTCATATATTTTGATGTGGTATGGTTTGATCCATAACACTTCGCACAAGGTAACTCTCAGACCAGCTGTAAAACAATTAGATGACAAAACCACCAGTTGTGAGTGTAGCTTTGACAGTGAGAGTCTGGCAATGGTAGACAAGTAATTCTTACAATTCATAGCAGTCTGGCACCTCTCAGGAACAAAACCCCTGCTTTGGTAGTGCACAGGGAATGCAAATCGATGGTTGGACTCCTATAGGAGGAAAGAACTCACTTTTGATTGGCATTTCTAATGACTCAGAGCATCTCAAAATGTTTCACAGCTAATTACTGACTTTTGCAGTATACTCTGTGCTGTAATATAGTAAGCACAGTAGTCAATTAGCTCACAGCATGGACTAGAGGCAGCAATGGAGTGAGTGATCATTAACACCACTTTAGTGGTAATGGATAATGGATAAATGTTCATCAGAACAGCAAGAAAATGTTTCTGCTCTTTAAATGGTATCATGACATATTTTACGTTCACCTCAGTGAGCAGACTGGACATTTGCCTCAAGTGAAAGTAAGCTACTCTCACCATACAACATTTGATCATGGTTTAGGTTTGGATTTGGGACCCTGGTATTAAAGTCAAATAGGGGTCACAGCATCACACTCTGAGGGAAACAGTTGCCCAGGAGTTTTCTTCCTTAAATGGCCAATTACTGGCCAGAGAGCTGTCCAATAAGGATTGACTCATGGGCTCTCAAAGATGGACAGCCAATGGGAGATTTTCAAGCTCAGGTGGAATTTCAGGCTTGCAATGCATGTAAAAGATAGACAGACAGAAAGCGAGAAAGAGAGAGAGAGTGAATAAGTGTGAGAGAGAGAGTATGTGTGTTTGTGTGTGAGAGAGAGAAAGAGAGTGAGTGTGTGTCTGTTAGTGTATGTGTATGTGAGAGAGAGAGAGAGAGAGAGTGTGTGTGAGAGAGAGAGAGAAAGAGAGAGAGAGAGATTGAATGTGTGAGAGAGACAGCGTGAGACTGCGTGTGTGTGTTTGTGTGGGGGGGGGTGTGAGTATGTGAGAGAGAGTATTGTGTGTGTGTGAGAGAGAAAGAGACAGCAACATTGAAATCTAAAACTTTGGCCACAGTTGTAAATCTACCATCATTGAGGAGGATCTCCTCCCAGGTGTGTTCTGTTTTAAAATTTTTCTGCAGACTTTGAGTGTGTTGGCAAGACCAGCATTTGTTGCCAAATGCAAGTTACAGTTTATTATATACGTTAGTCTACATAAGATATATCACAGATATTTGGGCTCTTCTTCAGTCAGATAGCTGAAATTTATTTGCAAGAGTATCTACTTCTGAAGGTGAAATATTTGGTCATCCCTCCCTTAGCTCATCAATGCATTATCCTCACTCTCCTTACCAACTTTAGACTAATGGATCTCTTCATCCCCAGCCTTTTCAAAGGTCTGGCTCCTGTACAGGGCAGAGCTAAGGAACATAAAGCAGACAATGATCAAAGCAGAGATTTCATCTGAGCATTCCTCCAGAGTCCCTTCTTGGAGGCCAAGGCTTATTGAGGATTTAGATGGTCTTCTCAATCTAGGCTCAGGTGGGCTCTTAAGTGCTCTTGGACATTCTGAAAAGGAATTATGAGCTAAGTTCTCAGGGCGTATCTGGTGTCCTCTAGTAGTCAGCCTAACACCGGATAACCTGGGAGAAACTGAACGGGCACTGAGCATGGTGGAAAAGCAATGGCTTCATGATGATTGTCAGGGATCTCTGTTCAGTCCTCTACATCCTGTTTTGAGGGAATTGAATCCTTTCCTATTGAGAAAAGAAAGAAAGTCTCACGTTGATATGTGCTTTTCATACTCTGAGAACAAGGGACGTATTTTTGAAGCAAACACAGAAAATGTGGATTTGGGAAGGTACCATGAGATTGGAAAATAGTAAAACATAACTCCTTTACTTAAGAAGGGAGGATGAGAGAAAGCTGAAAACTACAGACTGGACAGTTTAAGATCATAGAATCCCTACAGTGTGGAAACAGGCCCCTTGGCCAACAAGTCCACACCAAAAAGTAACCCACAAGACTCATTCCTCTACATTTACCCCTGAACACATCTCTGAACACTATGGACTATTTAACATGGCTAATTCATCTAATCTGTACATTTTTGGATTGTGGGAGGAAACCGGAGCACCCAGAGGAAACCCACGCAGACACAGGGAGAATGTGCAAACCCCACACAGACAGTCGCCAGAGGCAGAAATCGAACCTGGGTCCTTGGCGCTGTGAAGCAGCCGTGCTAACCATTGAGTCACCATATAGAAAATGTTTGAAGCAATTATTGATAATGTTAAGACAGGGCATTTAGAAAGGTTCAAGGTAATCAGTCAGAGTCAACTCGGTTTTGTGAAAGGGAAATCATGCTTAACCACCTTAGTGTCATGGAGTCATAGAGATGTACAACATGGAAACAGACCCTTCGATCTAACTCGTCCATGTCAACCAGATATCCTAAATTAATCTAGTCCCATTTGCCAGCATTAGGCCCATATCCATCAAACCCCTTCCTATTCATTTAACCATTCAAATACCTTTAAAGCTGCAAATGTGCCAGCCTCCACCACTTCCTCTGGCAACTCATTCCATACACACATAACCTTCTGCATGAAAAAGTTGCCCCTTAGGTCCCTTTTAAATCTTTCACCTGTCACCTTAACCCTATGCCCTCTAGTTTTGGACTCCCCTGCTCTGGGGAAAAGACTTTGTCTATTTACCCTATCCATGCCCCTCATGATTTTATGAACCTCGATAAGGTTGTCCCTCAGCCTCCGACGCTTCAGGGATAACAGTCCTAGCCTACTAAACCTCTCCCTATAGTTCAAATCCTCCAATCCTGGCAACATCCTCGTAAGTCTTTTCTGAACCCTTTCAAGTTTCACATCACCCTTCGTAGAGCAGGGAGACCAGAATTAAATGCAATCTTCCAAAACTCATTTGCATCCCTCTGATCCTCAGTACTTCCTAGCATCCTACTAGTCAATGGGATGCAGGCAGAGGAAGTGATTAGGAAAGCAATGGTGGGGGGGTGGGGGGGAATGGGGTGGTGAGTTGAATGCAAACGTTATCCTTCGGTTATACAGGACGTTTTTGGAACATATCTGAACTATTATGTATTGTACTCATCTCCTTATTTAAGGAAAGATGTAAATGTCTTAGAAGCTGTTAAAAATTTATTAGATTAATATCTGGAATGGGCAGGTTGCTTTATGAGTAAGGATTGGACAGACTGGGCTTGTATCCATTGATATTTGAAAGAGAAGGACATTGCCCTTTCAAGTAGTCTGCTATTGCTCCTACTATGGCAGGTTAATTTGCTGTCCATAACTGTACCACCCTGGATCCTCATGGAGTCCCTGAGGTGTTCTTGATAGCACCTCTGCAGCCTTATATCATAGCAAGTATTGAAGTAATGCCGCTGAAAATGTGTCGCTGGAAAAGCGCAGCAGGTCAGGCAGCATCCAAGGAACAGGAGAATCGACGTTTCGGGCATAAGCCCTTCTTCAGGAATGAAGAAGGGCTTATGCCCGAAACGTTGATTCTCCTGTTCCTTGGATGCTGCCTGACCTGCTGCGCTTTTCCAGCGACACATTTTCAGCTCTGATCTCCAGCATCTGCAGCCCTCACTTTCTCCATTGAAGTAATGCCACCATTTACAGAAAGAGAAATTCCCGTACTCAAAGCAGTGGCCACTGCAGAGAAGTTCTCAGCACCTCCCCTCTACCATTGCCCTCAGGATGCCCTTGATTCTTCTTCTAAACAATTACATTTGTCCCTATGTTAGGGGCAAGGCAGAGAGAAAAGAAAATAAAAATTCCACACCCTTATTTTCATATTTGAGAGGCTGTGCCCTTCAACCTTTTCCTGTGAATCATTTTTCTTCCCCTACTGGTCTGCAATGCTGTTACATTCAACTCTTCATGTGGGTCATAGACCAAAGAACTGTCATTGTCAGAAGAGGACATTTCACTCCACCAATGTGCTAAGCCTCCAAGGAAGGAACAAGAGAGTGCAAGCGACTTAAATATCCTCTCAGAGAACTGACCATGCAGTGGGGCATTATTCAATATTCGTGGTCAAATGGAAGTGGTTAAAAATGGGACACTGTGATGGTGCTTAAGATAAGATGTAGAGTGAACTTGAAGCAAGTTTAAAACATTTTAAACCCCAGATATTCCAATTAAAACTACCCCAGTTAGTATCCAAAATTATGTGTTAGAAATTGATCATTTAGGTCTTCGTTATAATATCCAGATTGGTCTTGCATATAACCTTGGTGAGTTTCTGTGCCACATTAGAAGTGTCCACACTGATGTTACCTTTCAGATGTGCCTGATTCCCACTGCCACATAGTGAAGGTGATTCATGCTCGAGGATAGGACGAAGTAAGGACCAGATTTGTTCTCCTGCCTCTTTGGAGGCCTCAGCTCCATTTCACTGTAAACATTGAACATGCGGCTACAGTATATTGTTAATCTACTCTGGTGGCTTCTCTCAGCGCCAATTCTATTTCGTCAAAATGGTCATAATGTTCAATGGAGATAACAACTTCCCGAGTTGACCTCGCAGGGCACTGAATTCTATGTTTGCTTTGGGTAATTGACTTTCATTTCCCTATTTACCTGAATGAAAAGAATTCTGAGAGCAGAAGAATACATCTGGAGGTGAAGCTCGGTTTAGTTATAGCAAATAGTGGCTTGTACATTGTCACTTGCAACACACAGGAGTCATCTGTGAAATCAATTACTTATCTTGAGCAGTGGTGCATGAAAGACATCAGACAAGTTCTCATAACATTGTCTTTCCCTTCCTCGTTCGAAGATCAATCTAGATCCTGTGTACTTCTGCACTAGGATTTGAAGCTAAAACAGCGGCATTGGTCATGGATTTTAACCCAGGTTCACTGTATTTGGGTTAAATTAAAATCCCTTACAATACCCTGCTCATTCTAATGCTAATCACAAGAATTGTTCCGTTTTGTTGTTCAGCAGAAAATAGTGATCTGCAAAGGCTCAGACAAAAGGTAAAATCACACAACAGTCAAGAAAGAGGCCATTCGGCCCATTGTGTCCATTCCACTCCTCTAAAGAGCTGAGCAGTATGTCATTGTCCAGAGCTCTGCAAGTAGTTCCTCTTCAATTATTTACCCAATTCAGAAATCACTGAATCTGCTCCAGTCTTTAACAAACAATACAAAAATAGATAAACTGGTGGTTATCTCTTTGCTGTTTGTGGTAACTTGTAATATGCAAATTGACAACCATGTTACCTATATTACAACTTCAAAAGTACTTCATTGTCTGGAAAACCCATTGTGACAGCTGATGGTCATGAAAGGCACTATATCAATACAAATGTGAAGAGAAAAAAGCAGTTAACATTTTGAGTGTGGTATGACAGGTCAGAACTGTTCTGATGGAACGTCAGATCAGATTTGAAACATCTCCAGAATTCACTGTGTGTTTGTTACAGATTTCCAGTACTTTATTTTTATATAAATGCAAGTCTTTCTTTCTCTCTGTTTGGTCATGATAAAGGAGAGTCAACAGAGGTCAGTAGAATTGAATATTTAGCTGCCCAGCCTATGTAACACATTTCACAAAGCTAAATAAGAATAATTTCTATCCTTTTATCTTTTGATCCGCCAAAAAAAATTCTGATGCTACAGAAAGAAGAAAAGGTTCTGTAAATGTTAATACTTTTTTATAAGCTTTAAACAGCCCATGTTATTGTGCAAAGCATCATGGATGCTGCAAGTTGAGATATTGAATTTGTAACTTGTGAGATAAAAGCTAGTATTTTTAACTTTAATCAAGACAAATAGATTTCAGTAAGGGCCATAAAGAATATTTTGCTGTAAGTTGAACTGTCATTATCGGGAAAATGAAAAGTAGCCTGATTTCATTCATTGATTGTTCAAGGCACATTAACCACCCTTCACAAATCTTCTGTGAGAAATGTAAATAAGCATATAATTATGCTCTGTACATCTTTTACTTGGACAAATAAATGAGTTAAATTGAATTCTATTAGATAACACCTATTCTGACCAGTTCTGACGAATCTACATGCACCAACCGGTTTCGCAACAGTTTCTAATCTACTGTTGTTAGAATACTGAATAGACTCACAAACTCTTAACATTTGCCTGTACCTGTGTTTTTGCTTATGCCACTGTTTACCTATTATTTACTATCTATGCTACTTAACTGTGATCTGCCTGTTTTGCTCGCAAGACAAAGCTTTTCGCTGTGCCTCGGTACAAGTGACAATAAATTCAATTCAATTCACTTCAATTAATGAAGGTAGCATTTACCAATGAAAAATAATCCATATTTAGAATGATATTTCCTATAAGAAAGACCATAAGCAGCTTAATTTTATATTCTTAGAAAGCAGAAAATCATATTTTTAAAGTGTGATGAGAACAATTTAAAAGGGAACTGCAGGACAGCTTTTTCACTCAGAAGATATGTGGAATAAATTGCCAAAGGAAGTGGGAGATGCAGTAACAGTTACAACATTTAAAAGACATTTGGATAGATACATGAATAAAATAGGCTTAGAGGGATATGGGCCAAACACAGGCAAATGGGACTAGTTTAGTTTGGGAATATGGTCGGCACAGACAAATTGGACCAAAAGGTCTCTTTGTGCTCAATAAGTCTGTTACTCGATAACTCTAAGTGCCTTTTCTCTGAGGAAGTGTTCTAAGTGCCTTTTCTCTGAAAGAGTAGTATTTATGAATTTAAGGAAGTTTTTTTAAATCTTGAAATAATAATGCAATAAGGCAACACAAAATCTCACAGATCTCTGTGAGTAAATGACCCTTGATCTGGAGAAGACACACATCCACCCCCCCCCGCTTCCCCACACCCCCATCCCCACCCCCACCTTCTGTGTAAGCCTGTGTGTTGTGTGCTTGTTGTCACAATTCATTGTTCTGTTTTGGGGTAAAAAAAATAAAGCACCACTTTTGTTCTTTCAAGTAAACCTTCTCCAGAATAACTTCTCCACAGGTGAAGAACAGAATTAGAGTAGGATTGACAAAATTTCTTGAGTCTTTAATATTAAAGGTGGTAATGTTAGAAACAAAATCAATAAAATTTAGACGAGACCACCAAAGCTGGAAACAAGACAATTTATTACGAACTTGCAAGTAAGGACTTCAATTGCATAAGCAAATGAAAGCAAATTAGAACTTTGGTTAGTGTCCAGTTATACCCTTTGAGCTGAGTGAGGTCATCTCTCCAGACTCCTAATTACCCAATCTCTCCTACTATTTCGCCTCTACTCATCTATGCTCCACGCCCATTGCCCCTTTCTTTCCAAGTTGGCAATTTCCCCCTTGCACGTGCTGTCATAAGGCTAAATAAACTCTTATCTCGATGTTCCCCTTTGTAACTTCTTTCATTATCCATAGGTACATTCCATTCTTGTACATACATCTTAACAATGTATTTTTTTTGTGCTTTGCTTATATGTTTCAGTAATCTCAGCTTTTTGCTGAAACTGTTGTTTTAAACATTATGGTAAAAGGAATTATTTTCTTTAATAAATCTATATTAAAGTTAGTACTTAATTATCCATAATTATGCACTGAAAAGTAGAGATACTCTTCCCTAAATACCTGCAGAGTCAATAGTTCTCTTGCTGTACCCCTTTTCTGTATGCTTTTTCTATATTTGCAAAAACAACACACTTCCCTATTTCTAACAGTAAGATGTCCCGGCTTGATGTTAATGCTTTCATGCAGCAGGATAAAATAACTCAGGATAAACTAACAGGCTTTTCCTTGGAAGAATTAAAAGTGATACCTAAGCACTTAGTTTCACCTCAAAGCTAGAAAAACAGAAATTGCAACATTTATGGCAAAACTATCTAGAGATAGAAGCTGAGGATAATGAAACAGATAAATTAAAATTGAAACATCAAAAATTAGAACTGAAATTTCAACAAATAAAAAGATAGTTACAGGAAAGATGCAGAAGATGTAAAGTGAGAGAGAATTCCAGGCAAGAGGGATTGAAAGAGAATGGGAAGCTAAACTAAGACATTTCAAGCTGTGAAGGTAGCCTGATATCAACTATAGTAAAGGAAACACACCTAACTCAGATGTAAGAGTATATATTGTAGATTGAAGAAGGGCTCATGCCCGAAACGTCGATTCGCCTGCTCCTTGGATGCTGCCTGACCTTTTCCAGCAACACATTTTCAGCTATATATTGTAGATTGTCCATTTGATCGTGAAGTTTGATCAGGAAATCTTTATCTCCTTGGCTGCAGTAAGCAGTAATCAGCAGAGATTTCTTTATCCATGTCCAGACTGCGACTTTACGGGTCTTCAAACAAAATGGAGGACTCCCAGGGTAGCTCTGACTGAACTCTACACCACTGTGCTACCACCTGTACTGGATCTGTCCTCCCATAGGAATAGGACATATCCGGGATGATAATGGTGGTGTTTAGGACAGTGAAAGGTATGATCCCATAAGTATGACTATGTGAGAATGTTGCTTGACTAGTCTGTGAGACATTTCTACCAAGGTTGACGCCAGCTCCCAGATGCTGGTGAGGAAGACTCTGCAAGGTTGGCAATGCTAATGTTGCTGTTCTCATTCCCAATGCCTAGGTCAGTGGCAGGTTGTTCATTCAGTCTCATTTTTTTTTGAGACATTTTAGTGGCTTGATAAGGTAAATAGCTTGCAAGCTATTTCAGAGTCAACAGCATTGTCATGGATGTGAAGTCACATGTTAGCCCGAACGTGTGAGGATCGGCAGATTTCCTCCAGAATGTCCAGAGATATTCTTGAACTAAGTGGTATCGTGATCCACTTTAATATAAATTTTTGGTTGTTTTCAAACTTCCATTCTACCATTTGGGCTACTGGAATTCAAACTCAGATCCCCAGAACATTATCTGGGTCTCTAGATTATTAGTCCAGCAACAAAATCCCAACACCAGCATGTCCCTCCTTGTAAAAATAAGCCAGAACTGGCCAGGAAAAGTGACAATGGATGAGAGTCCAGAGCTAGACATCTGCTTAACTGATACCAAATTTACAACAGACTGGTGGCGCTCTTGAACAGGTCAGGAGAAAGTGTACTCTGATTTAGTGGAAGTGCAACGTTGGAGTATACCAGAAGTTGAACACCCAGCTGCTAGCAGTAACACTCCAGGAAAAAGGAAATAGGTTAAGCTAAAGACCAAAGCAAAGGTGAAAGGGAAAGGAATTTATCCCACGCCAGACAACTCTTCTGAGGTAACTCAGAACTTATGACTGAGTTAGAAAGAGAATTACCCAATGAGATATTCAAGAAACAGAATCAAATGTCAAACCTTAACCAGTCATAGAGACATACTGATGTATAGCATGGAAACAGACCCTTCGGTCCAACCCGTCCATGCCGACCAGATATCCCAACCCAATCTAATCCCACCTGCCAGCACCCAGCCCATATCCCTCCAAACCCTTCCTATTCATATACCCATCCAAAGGCCTTTTAAATGTTATAATTGTACCAGCCTCCACCACTTCCCCTGGCAGCTCATTCCACACACGCACCACCCTCTGCGTGAAATGGTTGCCCTTTAGGTCTCTTTTATATCTTGCCCCTCTCACCCTAAACATATGCCCTCTAGTTCTGGACTCCCCCATCCCAGGGAAAAGACCTTTGACTACTTACCCTATCCATGCCCCTCATGATTTAATAAAACTTTATAAGGTCACCCCCTCAGCTTGACACAAAGGTAAGTGAGAGTGAGGCGCGGGATGCAAGTTCAGACAGCCTACATGTGGCAAACTTCAGTTCATTACTTAGTAATCTCCTGGAGATCAAATATGTAAAAATGCTTGAAGCCAATAGATAGATTACAGAATTAGACAGTGAAAGAAAAAGACTTGGGAATGTGGCACAGTTCAGCAAACAAGTCTGATTGCTAGAACCTAGTTAAAAATCCCACAACACCAGGTTATAGTCCTTCAGGTTTATTCGGAAGCACTAGCTTTCGGAGCGCTGCTCCTTTATCAGGTTGTCCACCCCAGTCCAACACCCGCACCTATAAATCATGCTGGAAGCTCAGGAGACTTTGAACACAGCTTAGGACAAAGACAGTGTATGCAAAATATGTTGTCTCATTTTGTTTCAGATCGCAATTTCATACTGACTCCATAAGGAGTGCTCGCTGCAAACAAAGTAGGAAAATACCTTCTTCATAGTGAAGGTGTTACAATTGTGAAAAATGAACCACCACTATTCCGCCTTCATCATCTGACTTTAATACACGTGCTTTTCATGGATGTAAAAGATTTTACAAAGGATACTGCTAATCTGAAATGGCTGCTATGATCACCTGACAGTCTCAGGGACTCTACACAAATATCCCAATATAGCTACTTTTGAATTACCACTTACTCAAGAAGCGCTGACACTCACTGAAGGTCAAGACATTCAAATCTCATGGTTTACTCACACTTACCCTGTAACTGCTGTCGGCACGCTCGCTGATTTTTCACTAGTTTCATTTTATTCTTTTAATAATTTTGCAGCTGTGAGCTGAGAATTATGAACTAAAATGATATTTAGATTGTGGGTATCAGCCTATGTTAAAACAAAAGCAGCACAAAGAAGCGCTGGTTTGTTTGTGAGGCCAGGCAGGTTGGTTCTGGATCAAAAGGTTCTATAGATGCTTTGACACGAAGGAGAGCAGTATATTTAAATAGACAGGGGATGCTGGTCACTACCTAGGAATGGGTTCCAGCAAGTCTGGAAAGGCTGAATGCTCCAGCAGATGGCAAATGTTGAAGGGAGATGGTCAGTCTGCCAGGGTAAGGCCAGAGTTTTGAAATGGGTTGTCATAGAATCTCTATGTTGTGGAAGCAGGCCATTTGGCCCATCGAGTCCACACCAACCCCATCCCTGTAACCCTGCATTCCCCATGTATAATCCACCTAACCTGCACATCTTTGGACTGTAGAAGGAAAACTGGAGGAAATCCATGCAGATATGGGGAGAATGTGCAAACTCCACACAGACAGTTGCCCAAGGCTGGAATTGAACCCTGGTCCCTGCTGCTGTGAGGCAGCAGTGCTAACCGATGAGTCACTGTGCTGTTCACATGGGTTTGGGACTATGACTACTAGAAGAAGGAGTTTTGCTGTTGATGCTGCAGCATGAAGATTGGAAAGTTCTCTGTTTAGTCTCCCATTAATAGCTATTGGAAGTTCAGAGAATAGAAACTATACTGTCGGTATCAGTAACTTCCTGTGAATGAGTTGAAAAGTTAGCCATGATCAACACCTTCAGAAAATCAACTAAAAAACAATTATTTATGCCTATGGAATAATGCATCATGAAAACCATTTAAGTAATCTGGCAAGCTTGGTAATTTCCTCATATTTATCGTGGAGCTGTATTTGTTTTTTTTGTGAATGGGATTGAAAACAAAGGTTAATAGGTTTAAACAAAGAAATCAATTAGATTACTTTGTTGTTTAATTTTGCTCTGCTAAAGTTAGTGTCTTGTTAATAAATTGCTAAGTCTTTTGTTTAAGCGACAAATTGGTTTTGAAATTGATTGTTTGTAGAGTCTGGAATTGTTTACTCAAAGAAGTATGGTTAGAACATAAGAACACTAGGAGCAGGAGTAGGCCATCTGGCCCTCCACCATTCAATAAGATCATGACTGAGCTTTTTGTGGCCTCAGCTGCACTTATCCACCCGCTCACTGTAACCCTTAATTCCTTTACTATTCAAAATCTATCTAACTTTGCCTTACAAACATTGAATGACGTGGCCTTAGCTGCTTCACTGGGCAGGGAATTCCACAGATTCACCACCCTTTGGGTGAAGGAGTTCCTTCTCAACTC
Source organism: Chiloscyllium plagiosum (assembly GCF_004010195.1). Lineage (NCBI taxonomy): Eukaryota > Metazoa > Chordata > Chondrichthyes > Orectolobiformes > Hemiscylliidae > Chiloscyllium > Chiloscyllium plagiosum. The sequence goes on along the minus strand of NC_057715.1, from coordinate 102,465,225 downwards.
AGTCCTAAATCAGCTCCCCCTTATTTTGAGGCTATGCCCCCTCATTCTAGTTTCATCCACAAGTGGAAACAACCTCCCTGCTTCTATCTTATCTATTCCCTCTGTAACTTGATATGTTTCTGTAAGATGCCCCCTAATTCTTCTAAATTCCAATGAGTATATTCCCAGTCGACTCAATTGCTCCTCATAAACCAACCTTCTGAACTTTGGAATCAACCGAGTGAACCTTCTCTGCACCCCCTCCAGTGTCAATATACCCTTTCTCAAGTAAGGAGACCAAAGTTGAACACAGTACCCTATACAGCAGTTGCGTAACCTCCCTATTTTAAATTCCATCTCTCTTGCAATGAAGGACAATAGTCCATTTGCCTTCTTAATTACCTGTTGCACCTACTAGCTAATGTTTTGTGATTTATGTACAAGGACAGTCAGGTCCCTCTGCACAGCAGCATGCTGCAATTTATCACCATTTAAATAATAGCCCATTTTGCTGTTATTCCGACCAAAATGGATGACCTCACATTTACCAACATTGTACACCATCTGCCAGACCCTTGCCCATTCACTGAACCTATCTATATCCCTCTGTAGACTTTCAGTGTCCTCTGCACACTTCGCTCTACCACTCATCATATTGTCATCTGTGAACTTCGGCACAATACACTTTGTCCCCAACCTTAAATCATCTATGTAAATTGTAAACAATTGCAGTCCCATCACTGATCCCTGAGGCACATCACTAGTCACTGATCGTCAACCAGAAATAACATTTGTTTATACCCACTCTTAGCTCTCTGTTTATTAACCAATCTTCTATCCATGCTAATACATTACCCATAATGCTGTGCACCTTTATCTTACGCAGCAGCCTTTTGTGTGGCACCTCGTTGAATGCCTTTTGGAAATCCAGTTCCACCACATTTACTGGGTCCCCATTGTTCACCAAGCTTGTAATGTCCTCAAAGAATTTCAGTAAATTAGTTAGACATGACCTGCCTTTCATGAATCCATGCTGACTTTGCCCGATGGAACAATTTCTATCCAGATGTCTCGCTATTTCTTCCTTGATGATAGATTCAAGTACCTTCCCCACTACAAAAGTTAAGCTAACGAACCTATAGTTATCGTTTTTTTTGTCTATCTCCTTTTTGAAACAGTGGCATCACATTTGCTGATTTCCAATCTGCCAGAACTGCCCCGGGATCCAATGAATTTTGGTAAATAACCATAAGCGCATTTGCTATTTCCCTGCCATCTCTTTTGGTACCCTGGGAAGCATTCAATCAGGACCAGGAGACTTGTCTACCTTTAGCTCCATTAGTTTGCTCTGTGCTACCTCTTTATTGATAATGTTCATTTCTAGGTCCTCATTTGCCAAAGTCTCCTTGTCATTAATTACTGACATGTTACTGTGTCTTCCACTATGAAGACCGACACAAAATACCTGTTCAACACCTTGGCCATTTCCTCATTTCCCATTACTAAAACCCCCTTCTCATCCTCTAAAGGACCAATATTTACCTTCGCCACACTTTTTTGTTTTGCATTTTTGTAGAAATGTTTGCTTTCTGTTTTTATATTTTGAGCTAGTTTATTCTCATATTCCATCCACCTTTATAGCTTTTTTCATGACTTTTTGTTGACCTTTAAAGATTTACAACTCTTTAGATTCCCACTAGTCTTTGCCACTTTGTATGTGTTAGCTTTCAGTTTGATACCCTCCTTAATTTCCTGAGTTAGCCATGGCTCGCTATCCCTTTTTCTACAGTCCTTCCTTTTCACTGGTATATACTTTTGCTGAGCCCTGTGAAGAATTGCTTTGAAAGTCCTCCACTGTTCCTCAATTGTCCTACCCTATAATCTTTGCCCCCAATCTACCTTAGCCAACTTTTCCCTTGTCCCAATGTAGTCTCCTTTGTTTCAGCACAAAGTATTGGATTTCAACTTCTCACCCTCCATCTGGATTTTAAATTCAATCATACTGTGATCTCTCCTTCTGAGAGAATCCCTAACTATGAGATCATTAATTATTTCTGTCTCATTACACAGGGCCAGATCTAGGATAGGCTGCTCCCTCGTGGGCTCCATTGCATACTGTTTGAAGAAACTACCTTGGATACATTCAATGAACTCCTCCTCAAGACTGCCTTGGCCAACTTGGTTTGAGCAATCAACATGTGGATTAAAATCCCCATGACAATTGCCATATCATTTTGAGGAATCAGTAGGTCAGTTTTAAGAGTCTTTAATGGTTTTAATTTGAGTGTGTTACAAATACAGAGGTAGACAAGCTGATTTGGCTCAGCAGTCTGTCTTTGTGTCATAACACTACACACTTTGAGAGATGAGAGTTTGCCTACAGCTATCTAAGTTGAAATAAAATAATGACACTGATGCTAGAATCCATAAAAAAGGACCCTTTGAGAAAAATAGAGAGAAAGCAAAACAATGACATCCAAGATACTGGATACTCTTCTTTACCTCTTAGTCTCAGCCTGAATCACAGTAACCATGGAGTGCAGTGGTTTAAGAGAGCAGATCACCATTATCTTCTCAAGGCCAACTAGGGATGGGAAATAAATGCTGACCCACATAGCAATGCCCATGTCCCACAAATGAATAACAAGAAAAAAAAGACACTGATGAGAAAACACTTTGAAAAATCATTGTTTACTGAGGACTAAATATCTGCAAACATCACCAATGATAAAGAAACAGACCAACAGATTAACAGTTAAACCCAAATATTTTCTCTCTCATAACCTTGTAACTTCTCTTGGATTTTCTTTTATCTGTTTGTAGTGAACATCTTCTTTCCTTCTAATAATCTAGAGCGAGAGAGAGAGAGCAAGAGATTCATAGAGAGATAGAGGGAAAGAAATAGCCAGAGTGATAGCGAGACGGAGAGAAAGAGATGGAGAGAGAGAGAGGTAGTGTGTGTGTGTTGTCATATTTTGTCAACTGTTTGAAATTACATAAATGGCTTCAATGAATGGATGGGAGGTTTGGTTGTCAAATTTGCTGACTGCACAAAAATAATTGGTAAAATAAATTCTGAAGATACCAGAAGATATAGATAGGTAATTTGGAAGAAAATATCTAACAAATGGAGTATAATGTATAAGCTTGTCCATTTTAGTGGGAAACATACTATTTGAAAAGAAACATACTATCCAAATAGTGAGACATTGCAGAGCTCTGAGATATGGGCAGGGCGGGGGGATCTGGGTGTCTTAGTACATGAATGGCAAAACCGTCAGAATGCAAGTACAGCAATTAATTAGACAAACTAAAAGAATTTTATCATTTATTGCAGCAGTAATTAAACACAAAAGTAGGATAGTTATGCATCGGTTATATGGAGTATTAGTGAGACCACAACTGGAATATAATACACAGAATTGGTCACATTTTTTTGAGGAGGGTTGGAAGCAGTTTAAAGAAGATTTACCCAGATTAATGTCTGGAATTGACAGTTTTCTTATGAGTAAAGGTTGGGCAGGCTAGCTGGAGTTTGGAAGAGTAAGAGGCAACTTGTTTGAAACATATAATTCATTTCAACATTGAAATTTGGTTGTAAAATTGAGGTTTTCTGTTGGGAGAGAATTAAGAACTATAGGTCATGGTTTAAAAATAAGGGGTTGCCCATTTAAAACAAACAGGATGATTTTTTTCTCTCTCTCAGAGGAGAGTGAGCATTCTGAACTGTCTTCCTGAAAAAGTAGCAGAAGCAGATGTTTTGAATATTTAAATAGTAGAGATAGAAAATTATGGTGAAATAAGAGGGTGAGGGTTATCAGGAGTATGAGTTTGAGGCGACAATGAGCCTTGATCTTCTTAATGAACAGAGAGGGTCAAGGAGCTGAGTATTCTACACTGCTCCTTTTTTATATATCCAAATCTTTTCATTGATCAGTGAGGTAGACACAAGAATAAGTTAATTTTAAATTTAAAAATAGTCACAATTAAAAGAAGAGCTGAGGAGAAAATTCTGTCAAGGATCAATATTAGGAATTAAGAATTCTCTGCTGCGAATCAATATAGTGTTGGACTAAATGATGTTTTTTTTTCTGATCTAACGTCGTATAAATCCCTTTTAAGACTTTCAGTAGGAGCGCTGTTTAGATCAAGAAACCTAGTTAATGTTGCCTTCCCTAATCCAGATGATAACATTAGTTAGAACTCAATTATTTACAAAGAGAAATCAATTATATGAGTGCCAGCTATAACAGAAATCAGAACCAAGTAGTAATCCTTAGGATGAAGCATAGAAACTGGGAGTAGGCCATTCAGTCCATCAAGCTTGCTGTACCATTCAATAGGATCATGGTGGATCAGGGGTCTCACTGCATTATTTCTGCTTTCTCCCCATGCCCCTTAACGCCTTTGAAATGTAGATATTTATCTATGTCTTGTCCTTGAATATCTTCAGTGGCTGAGCCTTGACAACCCAGTGGAGGGGCTGAATTCCTTGGAAGACTACCCTTTGAATGAAGAAAGCTCTCCTCATCTCAGTGCTACACGATATACTCCAATCCTGAGACTATGTCATCTTGTTCTAGACTCCCAACTAGGGAATACATGCTTCCTGTATCTAGTCTGTCCAGCCCTGTTCAAATTTTATAAGTTTCGATTGGATTTCCTCTCATTATTCTAAACTCTAGTGAATATAGGTCCTGTTGAACAAATCTCTTCTCATAAGGATATCATGTTGTGGCTGTACAGGACAATTATGAGGCCTCTTTTAGAATACTGCATTCAAATCTGGTCTCCCTGCTGTAGGAAGGATGGTGTTAGTTCAGAAAAGTTTTACAAGGATGTTGCAAGGATTGAAGGGTTTGAACCAAAGAGAGAGGCTGAATAGGCTGGGACTTCTTATCCTGGAGTGTTGGAGGCTGAGGGATGACCCTATAGAGGTTTATGAAATCATGAGGGGCATGGATAGGGTGGATAATTAAGGTCTTTTCTTCAGGATAGGGGAATTCAAAATTAGAGAGCATAGGTTTAAGTTGAGAGAGGAAAGGTTTAAAAGCGACGTCATGGGCAATGTTTTCACGCAAGCGGTGGTTCTTGTATGGAATAAGCTACCTGAGGAAGTGGTGGAGGCTGATAAAATTACAACTTTTAAAAGACACCTGGATGGGTACATGAGTAGGAAGGGTTTAGAGGGATATATGCCAAATGCTAGCAAATGGGACTAGATCAGTTTAGGCTATCTGGTCAGAATGGAGAAGTTGGACCGAAGGGTCTGGTTCTGTGCTGTACATCTCTGTGAAGGACCTACCATCCTTGGTAGCAGTCAAGTGAAATTTCACTGCACATCCTTTATGGCTGCTGTACCCTTTCTTATGTAGGGAGACCAAAACTGCACATAATACTCCTGGTATGGTCCAAACTGTGCTACTGCAGTAAGACATCCTTACTTCTGAACGCACATCCTCTTGCAATGAACCATCTCCCACTTGCCTTCCAAATTGCTTGCTGCTCCCCTTGCCTACCTTAACCAATGTACAAGGACATTCAGATTCCTTCCCACACTGTTAAATAATGCTCTCCTTTTTCTAGTTTTCATACCAAAGTGTATTTAGCCATATTGTACTACATCTGTGATGTGCTTGTCCACTCACTCAACTTGTTTAAATCATTTTACCTCCTTCTTACAATTCACAATCCCAACCGGTTTTGTGTCATCATAAAACTTGGAAATGATGCATCTGGTTCCCTCATTCAGGTAATTGATTTGTATCATGAATAGCTGGACCCAAGTATTGATCCTTGTGACGAGGTGTTGCCTGCCACTTTGGAAAAGACCCATTCATTCCCATTCTGCTTCCTGTCAGTCAATCAATTCTTAATGCATTCTAAGTTTGCCCACTAACCCCTTATGAGGGACCTTGCCAAAATTCTTCTCAGAATGCAAGTACACCACAACCACTGGTGCCCCATTATTTATTCTACTAGCGATACTTCCAAAAAACTCCAGCAGATTTGGTTAAACCTATACTGGCTTCGTCCAATCCTATTAAAGCTTTCCAAATGTTCTGTTATTGTGTGTTTCAAAACTGACCCCTACATTTATACCAACTATTGATGTTAAGCTTTCTGGTCCTTAATTTTCAGTGTTTTTCTTCCCTGTCTTTTTAAATAATGTGGTTACATTTGCCTTTAATATATAGGGACAGCTCCAGAGCCCATAGGATTTTGGAAGATGACCACCAATGCATCCAATATTTTCAGGATCACTTCCTTTAGAACATGGATTATCAGGTCCTGGAGATTTGTCAGCCTTTAATCCCATTACTTTTCTGAGCACCATTTTCTTATTAACACTAATCCCAGCCATCCACAGTGTCATGGATGTGGCTCGTGCTGTTATCCTCAGAAGGTTTACTCCCAACAATAACCAGAATGTTTGGTCTGTCAGTGAGGGGTCAAGCTTCTGCACTATCTGACACCCATTACACTGCTTGCTGATCACCCATCTGCTTTCTGCATGTTTTGTCTTTACTTGACACTTTACTAAAAATGTTGGTTGAAGAAACTAGTATCCCATCCCCAAATCACTCTTTATTTACACACGGAAAACCTTTGACACTGATCCAGCTTCCTTTGAGCCAGGTCATAGAGTCATAGAGTCAGAGAGATGTACAGCATGGAAACAGACCCTTCGGTCCAACCCGTCCATGCCGACCAGATATCCCAACCCAATCTAGTCCCACCTGCCAGCACCCGGCCCATATCCCTCCAAACCCTTCCTTTCATATACACATCCAAATGCCTCTTAAATGTTGCAATTGTACCAGCCTCCACCAAATCCTCTGGCAGCTCATTCCATACACGTACCACCCTCTCCGTGAAAAGGTTGCCCCTTAGGTCTCTTTTATATCTTTCCCCTCTCACCCTAAACCTCTGCCCTCTAGTTCTGGACTCCCCGACCCCAGGCAAAAGACTTTGTCTATTTATCCTATCTATGCCCCTCATAATTTTGTAAACCTCTATAAGGTCACCCCTCAGCCTCTGATGCTCCAGGGAAAACAGCCCCAGCCTATTCAGCCTCTCCCTGTAGCTCAGATCCTCCTGAGATCCTCCTTGTAAATCTTTTCTGAACCCTTTCAAGTTTCACAACATCTTTATAATAGGAAGGATTCCAGAATTGCACGCAATATTCCAACAGTGCCCTAACCAATGTCCCGTACAGCCGCAACATGACCTCCCAACGTCTGTACTCAATACTCTGACCAATAAGGGAAAGCATACCAATCGCCTTCTTCACTATCCTATCTACCTGTGACACCACTTTCAAGGAGTTATGAACCTGCACTCCAAGGTCTCTTAGTTCAGCAACACTCCCTAGGACCTTAGTGTACAAGTCCTGCTAAGATTTGCTTTCCCAAAATGCAGCACCTCGCATATATCTAAATTAATCTCCATCTGCCACTTCTCAGCCCATTGGCCCATCTGGTCATCTGTTGTAATCTGAGATAACCCTCTTTGCTGCCCACTACACCTCCAATTTTGGTGTCATCTGCAAACTTACTAACTGTACTTCTTATGCTCGCATCCAAATAATTTATGTAAATGACAAAAAGTAGAGGGCCCAGCACCGATTCTTGTGGCACTGCACTGGTCACAGGCCTTCAGTCTGAAAAACAACCCTCCACCACCACCCTCTGTCTTCTACCTTTGAGCCAGTTATGTATCCAAATGGCTAGTTCTCCCTGTATTCCATGAGATCCAACCTTGCTAATCAGTCTCCCATGGGGAACCTTGTCAAACGCTTTACTGAAGTCCATATAGATCACATCTACTGCTCTGCCCTCATCAATCTTCTTTATTACTTCTTCAAAAAACTCAATCAAGTTTGTGAGACATGATTTCCCACGCACAAAGCCATGTTGACTATCCTGAATCAGTCCTTGCCTTTCCAAATACATGTACATCCTGTTCCTCAGGATTCCCTCCAACAACCTGCCCACCACCAAGGTCAGGCTCACCGGTCTATGGTTCCCTGGCTTGTCTTTACCGCCCTTCTTAAACAGTGGCACCACGTTTGTCAACCTCCAGTCTTCTGGCACCTCACCTGTGACTATCGATGATACAAATATCTCAGCAAGAGGCCCAGAAATCACTTCTCTAGCTTTCCACAGGGTTCTTGGGTACACCTGATCAGGTCCTGGGGATTTATCCACTTTTAACCGTTTCAAGACATCCAACACTTCCTCGCCTGTAATCTGGACATTTTGCAAGATGTCACCATCTATTTCCCTACAGTCTATATCTTCCATATCCTTTTCCACAGTAAATACTGATGCAAAATATTCATTTAGTATCTCCCACATTTTCTGTGGCTCTACACAAAGGCTGCCTTGTCAGGCAGGGCTTCCTAATTGGACCAGATTAACAGCCTCAATCAGAGAACTCATGTTTTATGAGGTCCACCTGGCTGACCTTGTTATAATCCCTACACTGGCAACATCAGTCTCAGCATTTTCGAATGCTGGGTATAGGTTTGCTTACTGAGCTGGAAGGTTCGTTTTCAGATGTTTTGTCAACATACTAGGTAACATTTGAGTTTTGAGTGTGGTGCTGGAAAAACACACTCCCTAGGACCTTAGTGTATAAGTCCTGCTAAGATTTGCTTTCCCAAAAGAAGGGCTTAAGCCTGAAATGTCGATTCTCCTGCTCCTCGGATGCTGCCTGGCCTGCTGTGTTTTTCCAGCACCACACTTTTCAACTCTAGTCTCCAGCATCTGTAGTCCTCACTTTCTCCAACATTTGAGTTTTCCAAACATATAAATAGAAAGCAGGAATCATCAGCAGTGCTTCATCTGAGGCTCACTGCAGGTGTTACCTGACGAAACATCTGAAAATGAACCTTCCAGCTCAGCGAGCAAACCTACATCCAGAACCTCAACCTGAGCTAGAAATCTTCTCAAAACTCGATATTGTCAAATGCTCCAGAATGAATCCACTGGCTGATCCAGTTCTGAAATATGGTCGCCTGGGACACTTGGCATATTTGTGATTTTCTCTGTAGTGCAGGTGGATCATATCCCAAGTACACCATGACTCCTTTTAGATTGATTATGTTAGTTACTCCTTTTAAAGAATAATCATTCTGTGAGCGACCTTATTTCACTCCAAATATTCCTGCTGAAATGCAAAGTTCTTGTCATAAATCCCTGGAGACCGTACTTTTAACTTTAAGTCCCTTACATCACTTTAAAATACCTTATATTGGGGCCTAACCTTCTCAGTTAAATCCAAAAGCAGCTGCTTATTTAAAAAATACACTTTTCTAATTTACAGTAATTTCTTCTCCAACTAAAAACTTGCAGTTTTTCTGTGTTATGACTTTTTTTTTCTCATTTTGTTTCAAATCAGTTGCTCCCCACAGACCCACTCCAGCTGCCAAGTCAGCAGGGTAGGCCTCAATCCTCAGCCCCGAGTTAGATATTCCTACTCCTCCCGCAGTACTCTCTTGGGTTCTGCTTTCTCTTCTGATTCCTAGGGTAACCTTCCAAAACTTCAACCCTCAGCCAATGAACTTACAGATTTTCGATGTCACTTGTGGACCATGAGAGAACTTCCTGAACTGAGCAGTAACAGAAAGGAATTTTAATCGAGCGGTTAATCAGAAATTGTGTTGCAACAAACCAACAATTTGAAGCTGTTTGAATCACAATGCCAAAAGTTTTTAATGTAACAGATGTCATGGTTCTCGGTAGGCAGGATTCAATAAATTGTTGCTCCATTTTACACAGGCACTTTTGCCAGTAATTAAACATTTATAAGAAATAAATACTGCCAATGCAATAAATGGTGATGCAACCCTTTCACTTCTGAAGCTCAGCTCACAATGGATGTCAAATTGTTCAGCTGTTCATCTGTACCCAAAATCACTTCACATACAAATTGCTGGTCTTGGGTGCTTTCGTGAATCATTTAGGGTGTCTGAATTTGCTGATCTGATCACAGAGTCGTACAGCATGGAAACAGACCCTTCGGCCCAACTCATCCATGCCGACTAAGTTTCCCAAACTAAACTAGTCCCATTTGCATGTGTTTGGCCCATATTCCTCCAGACTTTTCTATTCATGTACCTATCCAAATTTCTTTTAAATGTTCTATTTCCTCTGGCAACTCATTCCACACAGGAACCACCCTCTGTTGCCCTTTGGGTCCCTTTTATATCTTTCTCCTCTCACTTTAAAATATGTTGTCTAGTTTTGAACTCATCCACCCGGGGGAAAAGATCTTTGCTGTTCACCTTATCTGTGCCATTCATGATTATATAAACGTCAACCTCCTGCACTCCAGTGAAAAATGTCCCAGCCTATCCTTGTAACTCAAACCCTCCAGTCTCGGTAATATCCTGGTAAATCTTTTTTGAATCCTTTCCAATGTAATAATATTCTTCCTAATATCCTTCCTATATGTCATCAATTATATTCTGAACTAATATTTCTGTTAATACATCATCCTAACAAATGTAATCTCTCTCCTGTTCACTCTGCTCCTTTCTAATGTGCTTGAAGACAGAAAGCAGAATCAATGAATTTGAGGCATCTTCCTGGCATATTCTCACTGATCCTATTGTCCATCCCTTGAAATTTTAGCAGCCTGATTGAATGTACCTTCCCTTTATGAGCAACAAACTCTGTTTTAGGTAGAGCTGGCTAGCTGCAGCACTCAGTGAAATGAAAATTGAGTCGCTGCTAAATGCAAGATGGAGCCAGCGGCTTGGAAAGGAAGCTCGCAGTGAAGGAGGTACTCAGGCCCATTCTACAGTCAAGATAATTATGTAGGGGCACCAAATCTGTGTGGAATAGGTGGTGAAATGTAACCTCTGCATCCAAAAAATAAGGTGGCTGAATGTTTAGCCCTGCATTTCATAATTGTACAACTGTACTAAAAAAAATACACAGCATATTGCAGGAAAGGGCGCCTGTGGCACAGTGCTGGTGTAAGGGAGAAGTCCGGGGTCCGAGTCCCAACTGCTCAAGAAGGGTGCCATTATATATCTGAGAAGGTTAATTTAAAAATATCTGAAATATTGCAGGGAATAGTGTTTTCCCTGGGGTGGGGGAGTCCAGAACTAGAGGATATAGGTTTAGGGTGAGAAGGGAAATATATAAAAGGGACCTAAGGGGCAATTTTTTCACTTAGAAGATGGTACGTGTATGGAATGAGCTGCCAGAGGAAGTGGTGGAGGCTAGTACAATTGCAACATTTATGAGGCATCTGGATGGGTATATGAATAGGAAGGGTTTGGAGGGATATGGGCCAGGTGCTGGCAGGTGGGACTAGATTGGGTTGGGATATCTGGTCGGCATGGACGGGTTGGACCAAAGGGTCTGTTTCCATGCTGTACATCTCTATGACTCTATGACTCTATATCTTTGCGATTGCAGCATTTGGGTTTCACTTCTCCTGAAACTGGATTCCACTTTTTTTAAATTCATTTGTGGGACTTGGGTGTAGCTGGCTGGCCAGCATTGATAGCCCATCCCTATTTGCCCCTGAGAAGGTGGTGGTGAGCTGCCTTCTTGAATCACTGCAGTCCACTTGCTGTGGGTTAACCCACAATGCAGTTAGGGAGGGAATTCCAGGATTTTGATCCAACGACTGTGAAGGAACGGCAGTATATTTCCAAGTCAGGCTTGGAGGGAACTTGCAGGTGGTGGTGTTCCCATGTACTTCCTGCCCTTGTCCTTCCAGACAGAAGCGGTCATGGATTTAAAGGTGCTGTCTAAGGAGCTTTGGTGAATTTCTGCAGTGCATCTTGTAGTTAGTACACACTGCTGCTACTGAGCGCTGGTGGTGAAGGGATTGAATGTTTGTAGATGTGGGGTCAATCAAGTCGGTTGCTTTGTCCTGAATGGTGTCAAGTTTCTTGAGTGTTGTTGTAGCTGTACCCATCCAGGCAAGTTGGGAATATTCCATCACACTCCTGACTTGTGCCTTGTTGATGGTGGATAGACTTTAGGGTGTCAGGAGGTGAGTTACTTGCCACAGTATCCCTCGTCTCTGACCTGCTCTTGTAGTCACTGTGTTTATGTGGTGAGTCAAGTTGAGTTTCTGGTCAATGGTAACCCCAAGGATATTGACAGTGGGGGATTCAGTGATATTAATACCGTTGAATGTCAAGGAGCGGTGGTTAGAGTGTCTCATATTGGTAATGGTCATTGTCTGGCATTGGTGTGGCACCGATGTTATTTGCCACTTATCAGCCCAAGCCTGGATATTGTCCAGATCTTGTTGCATTTGAGCATGGACTGCTTCAGTATCTGAGGAGTCACAAATGGCGCTGAACGCTGTGCAATCATCGGCGAACATCCTCACTTCTGACTTAATGACAGAGGGCAGGTCATTGATGAAACAGCTGAAGATTGTTGAGCCTAGGACACTGCTCTGAAAGACTCCTACAGAGATGTCCTGGAACTGAGATGACTGGCCCTCCACAACCACAACCATCCTCCTTTGTGCCAGATATGGCTCTAACCAATGGATTATTTGCCTCCCCCTACCTATTGATTCCAGTTTTGCCAGGGATCATTGATGCCATACTCGGTCAAATGCGACCTTGATGTCAAAGGCTGTCACTGTCACCTCACCTCTGGAATTCAGCTCTTTTGTCCATGCTTGAACCAAGGCTGTAATGAGATCAGGAGCTGAGTGACCCTGGCAAAACCAAACCGGGCATCACTGAGCAGGTTGTTGTGGAGTAGGTGCTGCTGGATAGCACTGTCGATGACCCCTTTCATCACTTTACTGATGATGGAGAGTAGACTGATTGGGTGGTAATTGACTGGGTTGGATTTGTCCTGCTTTTGTGTACAGGATGTACCTGGGCAATTTTCCACATTGTCAGGTAAATGCCAGTGTGGTCACTGGAAGAGCTTGGCTAGGGGAGTGGAAAGTTCTGGAGCATGCATCTTCATTACTATTGTTGGAATGTTATCAGGGCCCATTGCCTCTGCAGTATCCAGTCCCTCCAGCTGTTTCCTGATATCACATGGAGCGAATTGAATTGGCTGGAGACTGGTATCTAGGATGCTGGGGGTCACTGGAGGAGCCTGAGATGGATCATCCACTCGACACTTCTGACAGAAGATTGTTGCGAATGCATCAGCCTTATGTTTTGCACTGATGTGCTGGGCTCCTCCATCATTGAGGATGGGGATATTTGTGGAGCCTCCTCCTCCTCCAGTGTGTTGTTTAATTGTCCACCACCATTCACTACTGGCTGTGAAAGGACAGCGGAGCTTAGATCTGATCCATGGGTTGTGGGATCACTTAGTTCTGTCTTTCTCTTGCTGTTTATGCCGTTTGGCACACAAGTAGTCCTGTTTGGCAGCTTCACCAGGTTGACACTTCATTCTTAGGTATGCCTGATGCTGCTCCTGACATGCCCTCCTGGACTCTCTATTGAACCAGGGTTGATCCCCTGGCTTGATGGTAATGGTTGAGTGGGGATTCACCAGGCCATGAGGTTGCAGATTGTGCTGGAGTAGAGTTCTGCTGCTATTGATGGCCCGCAGTGCCTCATGGATGCCCAGTCTTGAGCTGCTAGATCAGTTTGAAGTCTATCCCATTTAGCACGGTGATAGTGCCACACAATACGATGTAGGTTATTCACAATGTGAAGGTGGGACTTGTCTCCACAAGACAGCGTGGTGGTCACTTTTACCTGTACTATCATTAAGTTATAGCGAGGGTACACTAGAGGTTTCTGTCAATGAGGTTTCATTGGATATGGGCATCACAGGTAAGGTGATCAGCTGCTGCCTGTCCCCAGGTAAATGTGAACAGAATGGCCAGCTAGGCTGTATCAGAGGGTAGTTAAAGGTCAATCTTTTATGCTGGCAGTCTAATGTCGGCCAGATCAGGTAAAGATAGTAGATTTTCTTCCCAGAGAACATGAATGAACAAGGAAGGTTCTTACAACAATAGTTTCATGGTCACCATTACTGAGATTAACTTTAAAGTCCAGATTTTAATAGTTACATTTAAATTCTCTCATCTTCTGTGATGGGACGTGAACCCATGTCCCCAGAACAACATTCAGTTTCCTATTTTACCTGCTTACCCCACTTACTTCTGTACAGGACCTAATTTGTACAGCCTTGTTCATTGTTGGATAACAGCAAACTGAGGTTGAAATAGAAAGACTTCCTGTGCCTTCTACATCATTTTGCTCCCAATCTAAAATTCTATAATGAGACATATTCATTTTTATTGCCTTGTTATTCCTGCCCTTCCTTGTAACATGTTTGCATATGTATTTTACTGTTCAGCAGTCTATAAAATAACATACTGCTAGAAAGAGAAAAAGGCTTCCATCTCTACAGCACTATTCATAACTACCCAATATTTCAAAGAGCTTCACAGCCAATTAACTGTATTTGAAGGGTAGTAATGTAAGAAACACAGCAAACTCCCACAAACAGCACTGTGATAGTGGAGAGACCATTTGTTTGAGTGATGTTAATTGATTAAATATTGGCCAGCTCACCGGAGAAAACTCCTCTGCTCTTCTTTGAAGTAATGCCATGGGAGTGTGTACACCCAGTAGATAAAGCAGAAAAGAGAACTGAAACATAAAAACGTGGGAAATAGGAGTTGAAGTAGGTCATTTGGCCCTTTGAGCTTGCTCCGCCATTCAATATGATCATGGCTGATCTTCCAACTCAGCCCCCTGTTCCTGCTTTCTCCGCATACTCTTGCATTCCTTCATCTCCAAGAACTATACCCATCTCCATCTTGAAACCATTCAGTCTCTTTCTGTAGCAAAGAATTCCACAGGATCATCACTCTTTGGATGAAAGTTTCTTTCTTTATCTTGGTCTCAAATGACCTAACCCCATATCCTTAGTTACTGATCCCTGGTTCAGGATTCCCTGGTCAAGGGAGACATCCTTCCTGTGTTTACCTTGTCTAGTCATGTTAGAATTTTTAAACTTCTATGGGATTCCCCCTTCATTCTTTGAGGAGTTGATGAAGGGGAACCAGTGGATGTGACTTACTTGGACGTTCAGAAGGGTTTTGATAAAATTCTACACAAGAGACTGCACGTAAGATTAATATGCATGGGATTTGGAAGTGTGTACTGGCATGGATAGAGGACTAGTTGATGGATAGGAAACAAAGATTAGAATATAGAACAGAACAGCACAGTACAGGCCCTTCAGCCCTCGATGTTGTGACAGCCTTTTATCCTACTCTAAAAATCTCAGAGTAGAGCATTCTGTTACACAATGATTGTTCAATTTTGTGACGAAAATAATTGGAATTGTAATTATTTACACTAGAGACTCTCATTATCTCAGGCAAGAACACAGCCAAATTGTTTCAGACAGTACATTTGTGTGATTCCCTATTACCCATTTTACCAGGATGTTTGCTGGGAATGGAGGATTGGCGTCATGAGGAGAGGTTGAATTGGCTGGGATGTTTTTCTGCTGGTGTGCAGGAGGTTGGGAGGTGATCTTATAGAGGTTTATAAAATCATGAAGGGTATAGATAAGGTGTATTTTCCCTCGGGCTGGCAATTTCAAGACACGGGGATATATAGAGTCATAAGAGTCATAGAGATGCACAGCACAGAAACAGACCCTTCATTCAGAGTGAACGAGTGACAGGCAGTGACTAGTTGCGTACCGCAGGGATCAGAACTTAGACAACTTATTCACAATGTTTCCCTTTCATAAATCCATGCTGAATCTGTCTAATCCTTTTGCTGTAATCCATGTACTCTGCTATTAAATCTTTTTTGATGACCTCTTGCATTTTCACTACTACTGATATCAGATTAATTGGTCTGTAATTCCCTGTTTTCTCTCTAACCCCTTTTTTAAAATAGTGAGGTTATATTTGCTACACTCCTATCCATAAGAACTCTTCCAGAGTGTATAGAAACTTGAAAGATGATCGCCTATGCATCTACTATTTATAGAGCCTTTTCCTTAAACTCTCGAGGATGTATTAATCAGGTCCTATCAAAATCTACCTCATGATGTGGAAGATTGCTCAGGTATGTCCTACAAATAAAAAGGACAAATCCAACCCAGCTGATTTAACATCCCATCAGTCCACTCTCGAATTTCAGGAAAGTGAAGATATTATGATAGCACTGTTGATGATACCTTCATTAAGCTGCTTCTGCTTAGCAACAACCTCCTCACTGGTGCCCAGTTTGGGTTCCGCCAGGGCCACTCAGCTCCTGACTTCATTACAGCCTTGGTTGAAACATGGGCAAAAGAGCTGAACTGCAGAGATGAGATGAGAGGTACAACCCCTGACATCAAGGCTCAATTCAAACCAAGAGTGGCATCAAAACTGGAATCAATAGGATCCACGGGCTAAACTCACTGCTGGTTCGAATCACACCTGGCACATAGGAAGATGTTTTTGGTTGTTAGAGGTCAGTCATCTCACCTCCAGGAGTCCTTTAGGGTAGTGTTCTAGACCTAACCATCTTCAGCTGCTTCATCATAAAGCCAGAAGTGAGGATGTTCACTAATGATTGCACAATATTTAGCACCATTTTCAACTCCTCACATATTGAAGTAGTCCATGTTTAAATGCAACAAGACCTGGACAATATCCAGGCTTGGGTTGAAAGTAACATTTGTGCCAACAAGATGGCTATCTCCAATAAGAGACAAGAGGAGGGAGGTGTCAGAGGTGGTTCAGGTAAATTTAAGATCAGGTTGGAATGTGTTGGTGAAGTTGCCCCCTCCCCTTCCTGGACCTCTCCCTCTCCATTAATGACGACTGACTTGACACCGACATTTTTTACAAACTCACCGACTCCCACAGCTACCTGGATTACACCTCTTCCCACCCTACCTCCTGCAAAAATGCCATCCCGTATTCCCAATTCCTCCGCCTCTGCCGTAATACCACAGAACACACCAGATGGCCTCCTTCTTTAGAGACCGGAATTTCCCTTCCCACGTGGTTAAAGATGCCCTCCAATGCAACTCGCTCACATCCCGCACCCCCGCCCTCAGACCCCACCCCTCCAACCGTAACAAGGACAGAACCCCCCTGGTGCTCACCTTCCACCCTACCAACCTTTGCATAAACCATATCATCCGACGACATTTCTGCCACCTCCAAACGGACCCCACCACCAGGGATATATTTCCCTCCTCACCCCTTTCCACCTTCCACAAAGACCGTTCCCTCCGTGACTACCTTTTCAGGTCCATGCCCCCCAACAACCCACCCTCCCGTCCTGGCACCTTCCCCTGCCACCGCAGGAATTGCAAAACCTGCGCCCAAACCTCCTCCCTCACCTCCATCCAAGGCCCCAAAGGAGCCTTCCACATACATCAAAGTTTTACCTGCACATCCACCAATATCATTTATTGTATCCGTTGCTCCCGATGCAGTCTCGTATACATTGGGGAGACTGGACGCCTCCTAGCAGAGTGCTTTCGGGAAAACATCTCCTTGCCCCACCTCACCCCAGCTCCAAACTTCCAGCTCAGCACTGTCCCCATGACCTGTCCTACCGGCCTATCTTCCTTTCCACCTATCCACTCCATCCTCCTCTCTGACCTATCACCTTCATCCCCACACCCATTCATCCATTGTACTCTATGCTACCTCCCCCCACCCTCCTCCCTGACCTATCACCTCCATCCCCACACCCATTCACCCATTGTACTCTATGCTACTTTCTCCCTACCCCACCCTCCTCTCATTTATCTCTCCACCTTGCAGGCACTCTGCCTCTATTCCTGATGAAGGGCTTTTGCCTGAAATGTCGATTTTCCTGCTCCTCGGATGCTGCCTGAACTGCTGTGCTTTTCCAGCACCACTCTAATCTAGGAGCAGATAGCTGGGAAGGAAGATGGACAGGTAGGACAGGTCAAGAGGGAAATGCTGATTTGGAAGGTTGGGACTGGTATAAGGTGGCAGGAGGAGGAATGAGGGAACTGTTGAAGCCCACATTGATACCATGTGGTTGGAGGGTCCCAAGGCTGAAGATGAGGCATTCTTCCTCCAGCTGTCGGGTGGTTAGGGTGTGGCAATGGAGGAGGCTTGGCTAACTCCCAGTAGAGCTTATGCCCGAAACGTCGATTCTCCTTCTCCTTTAATGCTGCCTGACCTCCTGCGCTTTTCCAGCAACACATTTTTAAGCTCTAACTCCCAGAATGTTGAAAGTGGGGGGCTTTAGTGATATGACACCATTGATATGCCAAGGGTTGATAGTTAGATCCTCTTTTATTGGAGGTGGTAATTGCCTGGCTCTTGTGGCACACGGGTCAGAACATTGGGGTGTTGGGAGGTTGTGCTCATCACTTGTATACGCAGTATTGAAGTGCCCCTAGCTGTTCCTGCTTGCCGTACCTGGGGCCTGGATGAACACTTTGGACTGTGCAGGTTTTTCAGTTTGGTTTGAGTCTGCTGATGTGGAAAGGTGTGGATTCGATCTATCGGGTAAGCATCTGGTTTTTCTTACTTTGGTGGGGCTGGTTTTCAACTCAGGTTGTGCCTGAGGACTCGTGGTATTGCTCGGGTTTGTTGTTTCTCCAAGTTGTCGGTCTTCAGTTCCGACGCTTGTGGTCAGTTGCTGAGGGTTTTGCCATTGGTGCTCTTAGTTCAGGAGAGGCCCATTTGTGGAAGCATTCATTCAGATAGAATACCCAGGTGAGATGGGGACTGGCAGTTATATTGACCATTGGCCCCTTATCTGCTTGCCAGATCTGTCATTATCATTGTACTCTGATGTGTGTTCTTCTGAAGTTGATCAGCTTTCTGATAGTTAGAGTATGTGGGAATGGATATTGATTGAGATTGAATGTCAGGTATCTCTGTCGGCCCTATTCTGTCAGCACTGTGTAGCCTGGGTTGTAAAAGCTCTCCCGGGCTCGCGTCTGTTGGCTATGGTATATTGTTCTTTCCGAGTGGGGGTGTAAATTGGAATTCCAGGCTGAACAGTCGTTCCAGAAAGTGGCCTGCATTCTGCTGGTTGTGTTTGTGCATATCCCACAGAACTCAGTTCAGCTGTCCCCTTTTTCTTTTAAAAGTTTTGCAAAGTTCAGGGTTTTGTCCAATACTTTAGATATTGGAAAGTCTAAGGGTTTTGTCCAGTATGTTAAATATTGGGGATTTTTGCTCCATCCTGTGCCCCTTGTGTTTAAGTATGTTTGGTGACTCTAACCTCATATCTTTAAAGCAATGTCTGAGCTGAGATGTCACCTTTTTTTTATATAAAACCTTAAGTTATCTTGGGACTGTGACTTGAAAGAAGTTCTGGGATTTTTGTAGTAATCACTTGAAACCTGCAACCCATTCTAAGTGATTTAAGATTTAATAGCAATCTAGGTCTGTTCAATCCTTCATATCAGTTGTATAACACTTTGATCTTTTATTATAAATTCTGTGTCCTATGATCCTGCTCCATTAGCTACCTGATAAAGGAGCAGCACTTCGAAAGCTTGTACTTCCAAATAAACCTAGTGGACTGCAACTTGCTGTTCTGTGATTTTCGATTTTGTCCACCCCTGTCCAACACCGGCATCACCACATCATGTTCTGCTCTTGGCATACCCTCCGACACAGTTTAAAAATAAGGGATAGGCCATTTAAACAGAGTTGAGGAGAAACGTCTTCACCCAGAGAGTGGTAGATATATGGAATGGTCTGCCCCGGAAGGCAGTGGAGGCCAAGTCTCTGGATACTTTCAAGAAATAGATTGTTAGAGCTGTTAAGGATAGTGGAATCAAGGGTTATGGGGAATAGGCAGGAACAGGATACTGATCGAGGATGATCAGCCATGATCATAATGAATGGTGGCGCTGGCTCGAAGGGCCGATTGCCTATTGTCTATTGTCTATTGTACACACTTCAATGAACCAGGATTCATCTCCTGGATTGCTTTCTCTAATTTATTGACAAGAACGCTCCCAATTGAGCCACAGGCTTGAAGATAGAATTGTGGAGGTAAATTGTCACGAGTCATTCAGAGGGTTGTTGGTGTGAGCTTACTGACAACAGGATGTTTTACTGGATGGGGGCAATGCTAATGTTACCTCCTGTAACATAAGCAACTGGATGTAGATGTCATGATATTGAAGAAAATAACGGACATTTATTACACTCACTATTACAAATAAACATTACATTCTGCAGGCACACAAGTGGCTGGACCACCATTAAACTATTCAGTCTCAGCACAGGAGCAGGTGTCTGGTAGAGTGTCATGCTTCAACTGATCTGAAGTAAGATGGAGTAAAAGATTTTTTGACCCTCCGGTCATGGGCCCATGATACAGTGCAGTTGTTATGGGCATGTTACTGACCGTGAGCTATAAAATAATAGGAGTAGAGGAGCTGTGTGACTGTTCAGGATGGTATTCCAGGTAGCATCCCTCATTTACGTTAATCAGCTGTATCTACAGCTAGAACATGGAATATCAGCTCTCAGCACCAGGTAACAAACTTGGAACTGGAGAAAATACTTGTAACGCCATTTATGTTACAATTTAAATTGCAAAGTTGTGTGGTCTTCCTTTGTTTTATATTCTTCATACAGAGGTTCATCCAACACAGGGAGTAAAGTTAAGGCTCACCAGACTGATATCTAGGATGAAGTGAGACCTCATACCTGATGAAGGGCTTATGCCCGAAATGTCGATTTTCCTTCTTCTTGGATGCTGCCTGACCTACTGTGCTTCTCCAGCATCACACTCTGATCTCTAGGATGTTGGTCAGTCTTCTGGGGAGGTACTGAGACTGTGGCTGTATTCGTTGGAGCTAGAAAGATGATAGGTGATCTCATTGAAATTGACAGAATCCTTACAGGGTTCAACAGGATAAATGAAAGTTGTTACCTCAAGGGGCTAGAACCAGGTTTCACAGTGTAGATATAGGCTATTTACGGCTGAGATCAGAAGGGAATAGGAATATTCTTTTCACTCAAAGGGAGATCAGTCTTTTTTTTGGAATTCTCAACCTGAGAAGGCTGCAGAGCATATGTCACTAGGTATATTCAAGACAGGGATTTAAATGTTGTAATTGTACCCGCTGCTACCAATTTCTCTGACAGTTCATTCCAAATACGCATCACTTGCTGTGTGAAAAGGTTGGCCTTTCTCACCTTTGACCTATGTCCTCTGGTTTTGGACTCCCCCAACCTGGAGAAAATATCTTGACTATTCACCTTATCAATGCCCCTCATGATTTATGTAAACCTCCATAAGATCAGCCCTCATCCTCCTGTGCTTCAGGGAAACAAAGTCCCAGCATATCTGACCTGTCCTTACAACTCAAATGCTCCAGTCCCAGTAGCATCCTTGTAAATTGTTTCTGCACCCTTTCCAGTTTAGTAACATTCTTACTGTAGCTGGGTTACTGGAACTGTAAGTACGTTTTAGAGGGAATTGGGCCAAACACAGGCAAATAGGGCTAGTTTTTGGAAACCTGGTTGGCGTGGATGAGTTGGACTGAAGAGTCTGTTTCCATGCTGTTGACTCAATGACTTTATAGATTTTTAGATATTGGAAAGATCAAGAGATATATGAAAGTTGCAGGGTAATGGTGTTGAATCCATACAGGCCCAAAGGGCTGATTGACCTACTCCTGCTTCTATTTCCTGTATTTCTACGCCTTGCAGACCAGCTAGGAAGGAGGTTCATACAGACTTGTTGTTTGAAGTTAATGGTTTGTATTTGCAACTCTGTTATTCAATTTACAATTACAATGTCATGCAATAACATTTAGGAACGGTAAGCTTTTAAATTTAGTTTATGGTTACTCTAAGAAATTGCTCTGCTGACAAGGCTGTTCAGTACGGTGTACACAAGTTGGCCATCTTGATCTTTCATATCCTCTCCACAGCAACCTGTAGTGAACCACTGAAATATTGAATTAAAGTAATGAACAATTCAGAGTTAAAAAAAGATAGTGGCAAACTTTGGAAGTTCAGAAACGACCAAAATGCAACACAAAAAAAGGAAAACCTGAAAGTGTTTCATCTACATAATAAGTCTAGTCAGCTTTTGAAATAAATAAAATCAAAAGATGAGCTAGCATTTTGGGTGGGACTTCTTTTCTGAACCTATCGAAGTGCCCCACCCAGTGCACCTATATTCTCTCTTCAGATACTGACAAGGACACTGAGTTGTCTAGAGTTTGTCCATTAATTCAAATAAAATGCATACATCAAACAAACAAAAAACAGAAATTGCTGGAAAGACTCAACATGTCTGGCAGCACCTTTGGAGAGAAAGCAGAGTTAACATTTCAAGCCCAGTGCCCCTTTGTCAGAACTCAAAGTGAAACACTGGAGTCATTGACCCTGAAACATTAACACTGTTTCTCTCTCTACAGAAGCTGTCAGACTTGCTGAATTTCTCCGGCATTTTCTGTTTTTGTTTGTATCAGATCTCTACCACCTGCAGTTCTTTGTTTCATTATAATAATATATACCTGTTGGCCCATCATGACCCATTTAATTTTCTAAATGTTACCTTCCCTCACCAAAAAACAAGTGATTTTTGGAGGAAAATAGTATTTTAAAAGCTGCCAGGAATTGTTAATTACCACCCACTAAGTAATGAAAATTAAATCTCTCGAGTTCCTAACTTCCCACGATCTCCCATACGTATAATCTACATAACATTTAAAACTCAGTTATAAGATCGCCTAAGTCATTACTTCTTGATGAGCAGTGGAGAAAGACATCAGCTGAGAACTGTGCATAACGCACTTGGATATCTATTACAAGTGAGTTGCCTCTGGTCTCTCCCCTACAGTTTTTAAGCTTATGACTGACCTGGACAATGAGCTGTTGCCCCTCCCACAAGCTAATTAGTTCTATAAATATTCCTCCCTTCTTAATAAATTGTCAGCTTCAAATGTGACCTGCCAATCCTTGTTTGCTAGGGAAAATGAGAGCAGCGAGTGAAGAGCTGTTAGAGTATTTAAGTGTTTTGATGATGTGTTAATGCACAGGGACCTAATGCTGAAAGCTGTTTGAGGAATTTATATTCATTGTTTTGAATGAAGAAACATGAGTTGATTATGGTAGTATATACTTAGCAGCATTTTCAATCTTCAATACAACCAATCAGTCAAAACAAACCTCGTTGCCAGCCCATAATTTTGACTAATGAAAGCTTGATTTTGCATAATTCAGTTTGGCCTATCTGCGCACTGTCTCATGATAATTTATCATCTTTCAGTATCTCAATTTACAACATTAATACTATTTTATTTCCTTCTCTCCACACCTGTCTACACAAGACAACATCGTTGTGGAATAAATCTATTAAACTCAATCTCATGTAAGTCAACCAGTTTGGCTCTCTTACTCCCAGTATTATTTTAGACATACCTGTATTTATTGGCGTGAGAGAACCTGTTACATGTATAGACCTGCTGGCATGACTTCCAATATTGGTTCTACATGTGGAAGTTAAACGGAGTGATTATAAGACTATGCATGGGCAGAGGAAGAGGGAGAGGTGATGGCTGAAGCAGGGGTGTGGAGGTGTGTAAGGAGCTTTAATTACTTGTATTCATTCATGAGATATGAATATCTCTGATAAGGCCAGCATTTATTGTTCATCCCTAATGCCATGGAAAAACTGGTGGTGAGCTTTCTTCTTGAACTACTGTTGTCCGTATGGTGTCCGGCCACTTAAAGTGTGATTGGGAAAGGAGTTCCAGGGTTTTCATCCAGCAAGTGAGGGAATGATGATATGCAAGTCAAAATAACATATGGCTTAAAGGGAAAGTTGCAGATGGTGGTGATCCTATCTGTCTTTTGCCCTTGCCCTCTAGGAAATGGAAGTTAAGGGTTTGATAGGTGCTATTGAAAGAGCCTTGCTGAATTGCTAACGTGCTTCTATGCTGCTGAAGGGAATGAATGTTTAAAGTGGTGAATGCTTTGAACCTCTTGAATATTGTTGGAACTGCACTCATCCAGATGAGTACTCCATCTCCATCCTGACATGTAAATGGTGGCCAGGCATTAGGAAGAGCCATACCAGACTTTCAGCTGTGCCGCTGTCTCTACAGATGCTGTAGTCATTTAATTATAGAGCATGAAAACAGACCCTTCTGTCCAAATTGTCCATGTTGAACAAGTTTCCCAAACTAAACTAGTCCCATTTGCCTGCATTTGGCCCATATCATTCTAGAACTTTTCCTATTCCACTGAGTTTTTCCAGCATTCTCTGTTTGTTTCAGATTTCCAGTATCAGCAGTGTTTTGCCTTTAATTGGGAGACAGAAGTGAGTTACTTATCCCAACATTCCCAGGGTCTGACCTGCTCTTTTAACCAGAGCATTTCTGTGGCTGTTCAAGTTAGGTTTCTATTGAATGTGATGCTCAGGATGATACAAGATTCAGTGATGGAAGGATGATTGTCTATTGCCTTCCTTGGATCAACAGCAGTGAACTCAATGATTACAGCCTGCACTGTTATTGAAAATGACTTCTTTATGGATCACTCAATCAATTTACCTCTACAGCATAAAATTGCATCAGGTTACAAAACATAGCTGCCTCAGACTGATGACAGAGACTGAGGTATTACCTGCACTCATGAGGGCTAGCTGACTGGGCTTCAGTCACTCAGATGGATCTATTCCTCTTTGTTGAATATATGCTCTAGGTACTGCTTCTTCGATGTTTGTTCCTAGGTTAAGTTGCCAACATTTTAAAAATAACTTATTTTTATAAATTTTCTCTTGGAAGTTCCAGAAAGTTTGACTCCTGCCCAGGACCCTTGTCACTCTAAAATAATCCATACAAGGGTCGTTTAGACATGATACATCTTTTTCATTGTCCTCCCTTCTGTCTTTAATTTAGTAGCCTTGATAACCATGAAGGTCAAGCCACCTTTTAGCAGCCCTTACCATCAGATTCCTGCTGAATGAACAGTGCCTGGTTCTATCTTGCACAGTAGGCTTTCATCTTGTGAAGCTGGCCACCTTTTCTCCATCATCCTTTAGAGATTTTGTTGTTAACCACTCTAGTACTGTGTATGAATTAAGATTAGATTCCCTACAGTATGGAAACAGGCCCTTTGGCCCAACAAGTCCACACCGACCTTCCAAAGAGTAATCCACCCAGACCCACCCCCCACCCAGTATTTACCCCTGACTAATGCACCTAACACTATGGGCAATTTAGCATGGCCAATTCACCTAACCTGCATATCTTTTGGACTATGGGAGGAAACCGGAGTACCCGGAGGAAACCCTCGCAGACACGGGAAGAATATGCAAACTCCACGCAGTCGCCCGAGGCTGGAATTGAACCCGGGTCCCTGGTGCTGTGAGGCAGCAGTGCTAACCACTGAGCCACTGTGCTGCCATTAAGATGCAGCCATAAGGCTACACCGTTGGATGTGAAAGTGGGGGGGGGGGGGGGGGATGTTAAGAATTCTCTGTTGCTTGACATCCTCTTACGTGGCATGAATGTTATTTATCAGTTACTAATGCAAGTCATTGTTCAGATCTTGCTGCATGTAGGCATGGATTGAGGAATATTTGAGGAGCTGCAAGTGGTAGTAAATGTGGTGCAATCATCAACCACCTCTCCTACTTTTTACCTTATGTTGGAGGGAAGGTCTTTGCTAAAGTAGCTAAAGTGTGATCAAAGCAAAGCTACTAAGGAAAGGAAGTGATGCTGCTTTGTCTGGAGGTATAATTGCATCATGAATACTTCTAAAAACAATGACATATCTGACAGCATCTGAGAGACTTGAATATCCTGAAGATCTCTATCTTTTGTCTTGCCAAGGATAAATCAAAGAAAGTTCACAGCTAGAGAGACAAAGATATATTTTCTCATGTGACCATTTTCAGAAAAAGGGTTCCTTTCATACAAAGGGATGATGGGTATTTTAAGGTCCTTGGCCAACATGTGAATTGATGGAACCTATGAATTGATTGAAATACAATAGCTTCACAGTTATACCATTCCATGCTGATGTAAAAGGCACGTTCATCTGCAATTCTTTTCTGCTCTTTTGGAGTAAGGTTTACTGTTAAAATATTAAAGCTAAGAAATTCTGAAGTATGAATTGGCATTTATATGTTAACATCCCACAGTGTAATTTATTTTTAAAAATTCATTCATATACAAGTTGTCAGGGTTACTTTTTCATAATTTGTTTTGTTTTGAACAAAGGATACCATTAGGTTTGAGAAGTTTAAAAACTGGCATATTTTTCCTTTCTTGTGTAGTTATCTAGAGTCTTGTGGGATTCCTATGTTCTGAGACATTGTTACAGAATATTTAGTGCCAGTCCAGTCTATTATTTAGTTCTATTTGCTCTGTATTGGTGAGAATGTGAAAATCAGTCCCTCACTAATAGCAAGTTACCTTTGCTCAGCAACTTATGTTGAGTAGACATCAGTGTTGCTTGTGTTTTGTAAAATAATTACCTCATGCTTAGCTACTTCAAACTGATTTGAGGGTCTCAAAAGAATCATAGCGTCATAGAGATGTACAGCACAGAAACAGACCTTTGGTCCAACTCGTCCATGCTGACCAGATTTCCTAAATTGATCTTGTACTATTTGCCAGCCTTTGGCCCATATCCCTCTAAACCCTTCCAATGCATATACTCATCCAAATATCTTTTAAATGTTGTAATTGTACCAGACTCTACCACTTCCTCTGGCAGCTCATTCCATATACGTACCACCCTCTACATGAAAAAGTTATCCCTTAGATCCCTTTTAAATCTTTCCTTTCTCAACTTAAACCTGTGCCCTGTAGTTTTGAACTCCCCCACCCTGGGAAAAAGAACTTGGCTATTCACCCAATCCATGCCCTTCATGATTTTATAGACCTCGATCAGGTCACTCCACAGCCTCCAACCCTCCAGGGAAGCTCCAGCCTATTCAGCCTCTCCTTGTAGCTCAAACCCTCCAACCCTGGAAATATCCTTGTAAATCTTTTCTGAACCCTTTCAAGTTTAATAACATCTTTCCTATAGCTGGGAGACCAGAATTGAGCACAGTATTGCAAAATGGCCTTACCAATATCCTGTACAGCCACAACATGACATCCCAATTCCTAAACTCAATGTACTGAGCAATAATGGCAAGTGTACCAAACACCTTCTTCACTGTCTACCTGTAACTTCACTTTGAAGGAGCTATGCGCCTGCACTCCAAGGTTTCTTTGTTTGGCAACATTCCTCAGGACCTGCCGTGATGTGCCTTTCCAAAATGTAACACCTCACATTTATCTAGATTAAACTTCATCTGTAACTCCTCAGCCCATCGGCCCATCTGATGGTCCCATTCTACTCTCAAATAACTTTCTTCACCATCACTACACCACCAATTTTGGTGTCATTTACAAACTTACCAACCATTCTTCCTATACTCACACTAAAATAATTTATATAAATGACAAAAAGCAGTGGGCCCAACACTGATCCTTGCAGCACACTGCTGGTCGCAGGCCTCCAGTCTGAAAAACAATCGTCCACAACCACCCTCTGTCCCCCACCTTTGAGCCAATTTTGTATCCAAATGGCCAACTCTTCCTGCTTGAAAGCAATTTGGTTTGGCACTAAATGTTACTGATATATTCACTTTTTGCAATACAGCCACAAATATTGATCTGTGCAAAGTTGTCCTTCAAATATAAAGCAAAATCAAAATCTAAAATTGTCATTACTCAATAAAATGAATAATTCCTCAAGATGCTGTGCCTGACAAAAAATGTTTCAGTTCATTCATATCTATGAAGCACAGATTGTGACTTAACCCCAAGAATTATGTGATGTTCTCTCCAACATGCTCTTGTCCCTAAACTTCCAGACCCATATAAATGTAAGATACAGAACTTCCATTGAATTAAAAACATCTTTCACTTTTATGATGTATTTATGATAGTAAAATGACTCTAAGTGATGTTAAAGAAGGGGGGTTTATAAGAGCAAACTGTAGTGCCATCTTTCTTATTTTCACTGACATGGAAGTTGAGTCTTCATCTTCACCTGTGAACACAACATGACAAACATCACATACAAGGGCGACTGATGCTTTAAGCTTTCTTTTCCTAGTCAGGTCAAAAATAATGTGTCATTAAAAGTTTTGGAAATAAGCTGCAGTGTGTTCCCCATTTAGGATGAGTTATAGATGCTTCAAAACTTTGTGGAATAGATTCAAGCCATTGTTCTTGGCCCCTGCAACAAGTCATTACCGTGCACCCTCATTCAATGGATTAAGGTCATGTGAAACACAGACATTTTGTTCATCCTCGAGCTTTCACATTTTCAAGTTGGCTTATTTCCACCACTGAAACATGGCTTGTTGAAACTTTAACTCAGCTCGTCAAATCCATCTCTTTGGAAATTAGATTCATTCCGCCATCATACCAGCAAGCAAATGGAAATATGGCATAGATATGCGGCAATGATCGAGAGCAATTGCGCAAACAATATGACTATGTCTGATCATCTCTCTCAATGCCATACTCAAGCTCTCTCCCATCTTCCTTGACCCCTCCATTGTATAGAACTCTATTGATTTCTTTCTTATTTCATGATCAGGTTGAGACTTCCACATGTTCACCACCTTCTGAGTGAAGAGAATTCTCCTAATCTCAGTGTTACTTTGCCTGCCCCACATTCTGACACCATGATGCCCTCATTTAGAATCCCTGGACTCATAGAGTCATAGAGATGTACAGCATGGAAACAAACCATTCGGTCCAACTCATCCATGCCGACCAGATATCCCAACCCAATCTAGTCCCATCTGCCAGCACTGGCCCATATCCCTCCAAACCCTTCCTATTCATATACCCATCCAAAATGCCTCTTAAATGTTGCAATTGTACCAGCCCCCACCACTTCCTCTGGCAGCTCATTCCATACATGTACCGCCCTCTGTGTAAAAAAGTTGCCCCATAGGTCTCTTTTATATCTTTCCCCTCTCATCCTAAACCTATGCCCTCTAGTTCTGGACTCCCTGACCCCAGGGAAAGACTTTGTCTATTTGTCCTATCCATGCCCCTCATAATTTTGTAAACCTTTATAAGGTCAACCCTCAGCCTCTGACACTCCAGGGAAAACAGCCCCAGCATGTTCAGCATCTCCCTATAGCTCAAATCCTCCAACCCTGGCAACATCCTTGTAAATGTTTCCTGAACTCTTTCAAGTTTCACAACATCTTTCTGATAGGAAGGAGACCAGAATTGCACGCAATATTCCAACAGTGGCCTAACCAATGTTCTGTACAGCCGCAACATGACCTCCCAACTCCTGTACTCAATACTCTGACCAATAAAGGAAAGCAGACCAAGCACCTTCTTCAATATCCTATCTACCTGCGATTCTACTTTCAAGGAGCTATGAGTCTGGAACAGATTTCAGTTTGTCAACATTTTATAAACTCCAATCAGATCGCCCTTCAATTGGTCTTAACTCTAGTAATTACAGGTCAAGTTGACCCAATCTCCCATCAGAGAGCAAGCCTGCTATCTCACCAACCATCTCATAAACCTTTGCTGCATTCCCTCCAAGAAATGTATGTTCTTTCTGAGATAAGGAGACCAAAAATGCCCACAATACTCCAGATGTGCTCTCACCAAGAACCTGAAAAATTGGTGTAAGACATCCTTTCTCCTGTACTCAGACCCTTTTGTAATAAAGGCCATTATACTACATCTCTTCCTAATTGTTTGTTGCACCGACAATGTTTGCTTTCAGTGACTGTGCACAAGTCCCTTTGCAAACTGATAATTATCTATCTGCCACTATCTAAATAACTATCTGAATAATTCGGTTTTTCCTACCAAAGTGGATAACTTCACACTTATCCACATTACTCACTAAATTGTCTTGAAATAGCTTTACATCTCTTATATTCTCCTTATAACTCAAAACTCCCATCGAGTTTTGTGTCATCAACAAAATTAACAATATTGCAATTGATTCCCTCATCCAAATTGTGATACACATTGTGGATAGCTGACCACTAATCTCACATGTGGGACTTTATCAGAAACTTTCTGAAAATCCCATTACACCACATTCATTGATTTTCCCTTGTGCTCAAAAATCTCTACCTGGTTTATCAAACACTCTTTTCCTTTCATAAATCTCTGTTGGCTTTGTCTAATCCATCAATACTTCTAAATGCCTTGATATCCCATTGTTTATAATAGACTCCTGATGGTGGCTATATAGTCTGTAATTCCTGATGAAGAGCTGATACACAAAACGTCGACTCTCCTGCTCCTCAGATGCTGCCTGACCGGCTGTGGTTTTCGAGCGCCACATATTTTGACTGCAATTCCCTACTGTTTCCTCCCTTTTTCTTTAAACAAGGGAGCTACATAAGTCACTTTCCAAACTGTTGAGACCATTCCAAAAAATACAGAGTCTTGGAAGATGGCCACCAATGCTTCCACTATTTCTGCCTTTCGTTTACCCTGGGATATAGATTATCAGGCCCTGGGGATCTATCAGTTTTCAATGCCATTAATTTCTCCAGCACCTTTTTTAAATTAATGCTAATTTTCTTCAACTCCTCTGTTTACTAGAGACAATGTTCGTTGTACATTATGACTATCTAATCACATCACATTAACCACAGCTTGCAAACAGCTATTGTCTGTAAATACTGAAGACAATGTTGAAGATGCTGTGAAGTGTTTTAGAGACCACAAGCAGTTCTAGTAACCTGTTCTTTCGGGTTTGCAATGATGTAAGGAACATAAAACAGAGCTCTTCCATTGAAAATTAAAATGCAGAATTTAAATAGCGATGAGAAAAACATAAAACTGATGAAGAGATAATTTCTTCATACTCATTGTTAGATGATTGCACTTGTCTTGTTTTAACACTCTCTTTATTCCTTTGTTTTTCATGGTGTGCGCTCACTTTCATCACTCACACACACACACCCACACACACATACACAG
>NC_057715.1:102413749-102434260 GCF_004010195.1 Chiloscyllium plagiosum | reverse complement strand
ACACACACACAAGACGGACACACACAGAGACACGTACATGCACACGTGCACACAGAGACACAGACACACACACACGCACATACACGCATACAAGCACATGCACACACCGACACACACAAACACACCCACACACACAGACATGCAGACAGATATACACACAAGCACATGCACATACCGACACACACAAACACATCCACACACACAGAGACACGCAGACAGACACACACAAGTACATGCACACACAAATGCACACACACACATGCAGACACACACTCACACATACACACACACACATTTGTGGTCAATCAATTGCTTGGATAAGACATTGCTGATTTGCTACCAACTCCCACATGATGTTGATTTTTCATCCAAATCACCTTATTAAGACAAACCCAAATGTATGGGAAAATGTAACCTAAGGACTTCCTAATGTAGCTATTATACTACATTGGTGAAGGAACTGAAAGGATAAAATAAATAAACTATGAGGGTTAACACAGCTGACAAGTGACAAATTCGAAGTAACTAAAAGAACTTTGGATAATCAGCAACTGGAGCTGTACAAGTGTACACCTGTGACTTAAGGGGAAATAATTGGATTTGGCTGTTAGCTGCCATGACAACTTGAAAGTGATGTGTCATCATAGGATAATACGTGCATCTTATAATAGGAGAGAAGTAATTGTTGAGATTCTGATTTGCTTAAATTAAGTTAAATTGGAGGCTTGTGGTCTAAGATTCCTGCCTCTGAGCTGGAAGCTCTGTGATCTAGTCCCACTCTAAAATCAAACGACATCAGGTTATAGTCCAACAGGTTTATTTGATATTGCAAGCTGTTGGAGACCCTGCTCCTTCTTCAGGCTTTGTATAAATCTGATATACCACGCTTGAGCTCAGAACCTCAGCTCCGAGAGCTTGTGGTTTCAAATAAGCCTGTTGGACTATAACCTTTGGTCATTTGACTTTTGACCTTCTGTGGTAGACAATTCCACAATTTCACTGCCTTTTGAGCAAGATATCTTTCCTCATCTCAGTTCTAAATGGCCTTGCCTGTATTCTGAGACTGTATACCCTTGTTTTGGACACCCCGACCAGGGAAAACATCCTTTAAGCATCTAGCCTGTTCAGCCCTGTTTGAATGTTATACCTTTCAATCAGGTCACCTCTCATCCTTCTAAACTCTAATGTTTACTCACATAGTTGAACTAATCTCTCATCATACAACAACCCAACCCAATATTAGCCTCCATTACCTTTCCTTAATGATGAGTATATTCTTTCTTGAATATGATGTGGAGATGCCAGTGTTGGACTGGGGTGGACAAAGTTAAAAATCACACGACGCTAGGTTATAGTCCAACAGGTTTATTTGGAAGTACAAGCTTTCAGAGCACAACTTCTTCGTCAGGTAGCTAGTTACTTGATGAAGAAGCAGTGCACCAAAAGCTAGTGCTTCCAAACAAACCTGTTGGACTTTAACTTGGTGCTGTGTGATTTTTAACTTTCTTAATAGGGAGACTAAAACTGAATGGAAGACTCCACATGTGGTCTCACCAAGGTCCTACATAACTGCACTAAGATATCCCTATTTCTCAATTCAAGTCCTCTTTTGATGAAAGCCAAAATACCATTTGAATTCCTAATTGCTTGCTGCACCTGCCTGTCTACTTCTGGTGTACAAGGACACCCAGATCTGTTTGTATATCCACATTTCCCAATGTTTCACCATTTACATAATATTCTTCCTTTCTATTTTTTTCACTGAAGCGTGTAAACTCATATTTAGTCACATTGCACTGAATCTGCCATTTGTTTGGTCATTTATTCAACTTGTTTAAATTGCATTGAAGCCTCCTCGCATCTGGAGTAGTGTGTGCAGTTTTGGTCGCCATACTATAGGAAGGATGTGGAGGCACTGGATCCCTATTTCTCAATTCAAGTCCTCTTTTGATGAAAGCCAAAATACCATTTGAATTCCTAATTGCTTGCTGCACCTGCCTGTCTATTTCTGGTGTACAAGGACACCCAGATCTGTTTGTATATCCACATTTCCCACTGTATCACCATTTACATAATATTCTTCCTTTCTATTTTTTTCACTGAAGCATGTAAACTCATATTTAGTCACATTGCACTGAATCTGCCATTTGTTTGATCATTTATTCAACTTGTTTAAATTGCATTGAAGCCTCCTTGCATCTTCCTCACAATTCAAATTCCACTTAGTTTTGTGTCATCAGCAAACTTGGAAATGATACGTATGGTTCCCTCATCCAGGTCTCTTATTGATATCATAGTCAAAAATCACATGACACTGGGTTATAGTCCAACAGGTTTATTTGAAACTGCAAGCTTTAAGAGCCTCTGTTCCTTCCTCAGGCAGCTAGTGAGAGAGAATACATCGCACACAGAATTTATAGTAAAAGATCAAAGGGTCAGACAACTTATGCGAATGTATTGAACAAATGACTGATGGCTGTTAAGTCTTTAATCAGTTAGAATGGAGGTGCAGGTTTCAACTGATTAATATGTAAATCCCTGCCCCAATTTAACTTCAGGTTTTATCAAAATAAAGGTGACATCTTCGATCATAAAATGCATTTTTAGGTGTCAGGCCGTATTTCAAGTTTGTTTGTATCCCATCTTGGAGCCAAAGCTTGTCCCTCCATTCCAACTGTTTAAAGACTTAATAGCCATCTAGGTTAGTTCAATACATTCACATAAGTTGTATAACCCTTTGATCTTTTACTATAAATTCTGTGTCCAATGTATTCTCTCTCACTAGCTTCCTGAGGAAGGAAAGGGAGCTCTGAAAGCTTATGATTTCAAATAACCCTGTTGGACTATAACCTGGTGTTGTGTCATTTTTGACTTTGCCCACCCAGTCCAACACTGGCACCTCCACATCATTTATATCATGAATAGCTGGGGCCCAAGCACTAATCCTTGTTGGACTCCACTAATCGCTGACTGCCATTTGGAAAAAGATCCATTTATTCCCACTGTGTTTCCTGGCTGTCAACCAATTCTGAATTCATGCCTGCAAATTACCCTCAATCCCATGTGTGTTCTAACTTTGCCCACTGTATCTTATGAAGTAACTTATCAAAAGCCTTCAGAAAATCAAAATACATAATATCCGCTTGTTCCCCCTTATCCATTCTACAAGTTACATCCTCAAAATAATCCAGTAGATGTGTTCAACAAGGTTTGCCTTGACCCACTTGACCAATCCCATTTCATGGGAGAAAATTAATGGCGTTCACATCACATTTGCTGCATTTGCTGGTTATGACCATGCTGCCAATAGAGAATATAATGACGATGTTTCTTTTTGTTCCAATTTGTACTACAAGAAATGGTGGTACAAACGTTTCATTTGATGCCAACAGAAAATCCACGTCTGGGCTACTGGAGGAAATTGAAGTCTCCATTGAAATTGTAATTAAAAACGAGAATGATTGAGTATTCATAACTCAGCGGCCGGATGAATGGTATCCATGAATACATAAGGAAATGAAAGTAGAGGAATCAGTGCTGAAATTTTTCACAGCTCATTAAATGCTTGGGTGGTAGCAGAAGGCACAAAAATTGCTTATTTTGTTCCTTTTTTTCAAGAAAGGCTAAAAGCTTTTGTTTCGCATTCTGTTCCTGTGTAGTTACTTCCTCACTCACTCCACAGCTGCGTCTTTACCACCATTAGTGTGAGAAAAGACACTCCAAAACCTTGTAGAGAAGCTTAATTGGAAAAAAAATGAAACAGGTCCTATTCAAAAATATGACTGAAAACATTGTCAAGGATATAGGTTTAAAGCAAGTCTTTAAGGAGTTGAGGGAATTAGAGAGACTATGGAAACAGATTTGTTTCACAAGTGTACTAGAATTATCACCTTTAAGCCTTGTACATCATGCTTATCAATATTTAAACTGATCGAGTGACCATTCTTACAGTTCATTCTTTGTGTTGGTGAGATATTTAATTCAATTTTACATTACTCGTCTACAAGGGAATGGCGAAGGTTAAAATGCTCACTAAGCATTAACCCTGTGTACTAATAAGGGGTCTGGTTAGCTGGACAGCTAGTCTGTGATACCAATAGAGTAGGTTCAGTTCCTATACTAGCTGAGGCCACCATTCAGGTCTTTTTCAACTTTACTCTTTGTTTGAGATGTGGTGACCTTCATGTTAAACACACCCCAATAGCCGTTTTTCTCTCTAATGAGGAAGCAGTCAGTCCTCTGGGACCATGGCAACTCGATCTTTGCTGAGTTAAAAAATAGAAATAATTTAAAAAAACAAGATTGGAAACATGTCTCAACAAATCAACTCTATTTTCCTGACTTTTTTATCCTATAATTGTCAATAGTGATCTGTTTACAATCTAGTTGGCACATGCACTATAGTTACCAAGGAAATTTACACTTAAGATAGTCAGAATAATGCTGCCTGTATCTCCGTCACAGACAAGCTCATTATAATTTGGATTTGACACTCTGAATTGCCATAGAAATGTACCCCCACGATATTCTCCCTGTTAATCCCAGGCATTGGACTTGGGTTGGCATAGGACTACATCAAGAAGGCTGAAATATGTAATGAAACAAGAATAATTAATCTGCTCCAACCCTTCTCAACTTTTCCCACTCCACCTGCAACTCTCTTGACCACATTGCAACATCCCTGCTTTCCTTGACAATGTTCAGCTCCTCCTGCACCCTTAGACATTCCTCAGCCAAATCCCTCTTGCTGACATTGCTTACTCTGCGCCCAAACCCTCTGACAATTCTCACTGCCCATTTCATCCTTCGTCAATGTTCACCAAGTCCACTCCGTAGCATATTTCTGTTAAGTATTCACTAAATACAAAATCACTGTGTTAGGGATAACATTGATGGTGTCATCATAAGAAATACATTGACTTTGATATTATCAGTTCAATGGGTTGATATATAAAAGTGATGAACAAAGAGCAAGACAGCACAGGAAGAGGCCTTCAGCCCACACGCCTGTGCCAACTCATGCTACCTTGTCACAAAGCTAGTCCCTTTTTTTGCTAAAAGCTGTTCCTTTTCTCAAAGACACTCTGAGTTTGATTTTTTTCAGAGGGGTAATAAAACTTGCCGGGCTTCGATCAGTCTGGTTTGGTACAGAGATGAAAAGGATTTTGAGAGGCCTTTTGTTTATATGTAAAGAGATGATACTTCAGGCCAAAGTGGTCATGTTTTAGAAGTGACCTGTATAAAGAAAGGGAAGTGGTCTGCTCTTTAGCTGAGCTGAGCAGTTTTAGTTCAGTCTTGAAGCTGTGTGAAAACTCTCTTTTCTGACCTTTAACTTCAACTTGTAAGCATGTGTTCGATTTATTCTGGTTTTTTAAAGGGAGTCGCTTATTGGGACTGTTGTGAAGATTTGGAACAACGTAATTAAGTCTAGTTGGATAGGTTGAGTTCAGTCGGGGTTCTTTATTCTGTAAATTTTTGTCTGTTTTAAAATCTAGTAGTCAACCTAGCTAACTTAATCTGGGTAATGTTCACTTAGCGAAACAAATTGCAAAGTCTGAGCTGCCTGCTTAAGAATGCATTGAGTGGTCTGGCTTAGTCCATAACACATAACAGCTCTTTGCGGGATTATAAATAGTGAGTGGTAGGTGTTAATGTCTTTACTTCAGGTGTTGGTTTGGTTGGATAGACAAAGCTTTGGATAATAATGGTTCTTTCAGTCACCAAACATTTTCTGGAAATGGATGCGGTGACTTTGGATGCTTTGCAAGATCAAGTTGCAAGAATTAGCACAGAAACTGGGATTGGAAATGTTGGCTTCTGTGAGGAAAGGAGAGGTAATTACAGCAGTAGCTCAGCATTTAAACTTGCCAGAGAAACCATCAGAATCTATAGAGACGGCAAGAATTCAATTGCAAATGAAGCAGCTTGAGGCGAGAGATAAGGAAAGAGCAGCAGAAATGAAACAGTTTGAGTTACGGTTAAAAGCAGAACAGAGAGAAAAAGAGAGAGCAGTAGAAGAGATGGAAGAAGAGAGAGCAGAGAAAGAAAAAGAGAGATTGTTTGAACTTCAAAACTGACACTTAAAAAGGAAACTAGGAGAAAGTGAGGTCTGCAGATGCTGGAGATCAGAGTTGAAGGTGTATTGCTGGAAAAGCACAGCAGGTCAGGCAGCATCCGAGGAACAGGAAAATCGACATTTTGGGCATAAGCTGCTGATGCTGTCTGACCTGCTGTGCTTTTCCAGCAACACACTCTCGACACTTAGAAAGGAAAGTCAGGTTAATAGGCTGGAGATAAAGGCTGAGGGTAGGTTCAGTGAGGAAGTCGTGCAAACTCATGTGGAAGAGCAGAGAGTTAAAATAACAAGCTTAGCAGCTGAAGTGGCTGATGATCATGAGCTGGCCCATAAAACTCGGTTTGGCTTCCAGAATCAGTTCCAGTCCATGAGGGATAGAAATTGGGGCAAAGAAAAATCCTCACGTGGAAAGGGAAAGATAGATCTCAGTGAAGATCAGAAGGATAACCTACCACAGGGTGAAAAAGAAACCCTTGAGGAGGACAAACAAGTTAAAAAGCTCTGGTGTTTTCATTGTAATAAAGTTCGCTACACAAAATCACAGGGTTGATGGGCTAGGAGGAAGCCAGATGAAGGAAAACCAGACAAGCCTGGAAGATTTGTTGGACAAGTAACAAAAAGCACAAGGGAAGTTAGACAACTACCTCAGAGTGCACAAGGTAATCAGAGGTTGATTAAGGAGGAAGTGCCCGATTTGCTTAAAAAATATACATGCAAAAGTAAAGTTTATTCACATAGGCCATAGGCAGTAGGTAAGGAGGTTACATTATTAAGGAACACAGGATCCTCACAGTCTGTAATGCTGAGGAATGAGGAGATATGTACTCCTGAGGGACTATTGCCAGAAAAGGTACTGGTAACAGGAATTCATGGTGAGACAAAAAGTGCTCAATTATTTAAAGAGAGGCTAGAGAGTTCAGAGAAAAGTAGAGAATTTGTGGTAGGAGTACTGGACAAATTCTCAGCTCCAGGAATAGAATTTATCCTTGCAAATGATATAGCTGATTCACCGGTAGGCGTGCTGCCTAATCTAGTTGAAAAGCCAATGGAGACACAGGCAACTGAAGAAATGGAGAATGTTTTTGCAGGAATTTTCCCTGATTGTATGATCACAAGATCACAGAGGCACAAGCTGAAGTAGGAAAGATCAAAAGGCACAGATAGTAGTAACTAAAGCCTGTAAGGAACTAGATAATGAAGTCAGCATGACTAAGAGGAAGAGCAGGCAGGAAGCAGATGATAAATGCAAAGGGACTGGTGGTCTGAGGTGCATTTGTTTTAATATGAGAAGTGTACTCAGTAAGGCAGATGAACTTGACTTGGATTAGTACCTGAGAGTACGATGTTATTGTTATTACTGAGACTTGGTTGAGGGAAGGCAAGATTGGCAACTAAATATCCTAGGATATAGATGCTTGACGCGGGATTGAGAGGGAGGTAAAAGGAATGGAGGAGTTGCATTACTGGTCAGAGACAATATCACAGCTGTGCTGAAGGAGGGCATTATGGTGGACTCGAGCAGTGAGGTAATATGGGCAGACCTCAGAAATAGGAAGGGTGTGGTAATCATGTTGGGGCTGTACTACAAGCCTCCCAACAGCGAGTGTGAGATAGCGGTACAAATATATCCTAGGATATAGATGCTTGACGCGGGATTGAGAGGGAGGTAAAAGGAATGGAGGAGTTGCATTACTGGTCAGAGACAATATCACAGCTGTGCTGAAGGAGGGCACTATGGTGGACTCGAGCAGTGAGGTAATATGGGCAGACCTCAGAAATAGGAAGGGTGCGGTAATCATGTTGGGGCTGTACTACAAGCCTCCCAACAGCGAGTGTGAGATAGAGGTACAAATATGTGAACAGATTATGGAAAGATGTAGGAGCTACAGGGTAGTGGGTAGGGGATTTTAATTTTCCCAACATTGACTGGGATTCACTTAGAGTTAGAGATTTAGATGGAGCAGAATTATAAGGAGCATGCAGGACAGTTTTCTAGAGCAGTATGTAAATAGTCCATACTGGAAGGGGCCATACTGGACCTGATGTTGGGAAATGAGCCCGGCCAGGTGTTTGAAGTTTCAGTGGGGGATTACTTTGGGAATAGTGATCACAATTCCATACATTTCAGAATACTCATGGACAAAGACGAGAGTGGTCCTGAAGGAAGCGTGCTAATTTGGGAGAAGGCCAACTGTAGCAAAATTTGGCAGGAGCTGGGGAATGTGGATTGGGAGCAGTTGTTTGAGGATAAATCCACATTTGATATGTGGAAGACTTTTAAAGAGAGGTTGATTAGAGTGCAGGACAGATATGCCCCTGTGAAAATGAGGCATAGAGATGGCAAGATTAGAGAACCAAGGATGACAGGTGAATTTGTGAGACTAGCTAAAAGGAAAAAGGAAGCATACATAAGGTCTTGGTGATTGAAACTAGATGAAGCTTTGGAAGAGTATCAGGGAAGTAGGACCAATCTGAAACGAGGAATTAAGACGGCTAAAACGGATCATGAAATATCTTTTGCAAAAAGGGTTAAGGAAAATCCCAAAGCCTTTTATTCATATATAAGGAGCAAGAGGGTAACTAGAGAAAGGGTTGGCGCACTCAAGGACAAAGGAAGAGAAAAGGAGTGGGATTCTTAATGAGTATTTTGCATCGGTATTCACTGAGGAGAAGGATGTTGAGGTTAAGGTTAGATGTTTGATTACTCTCAGTCAAGTCGGCATAAGAAGGAAGGAAGTGTTGGGTATTCTAAAAGGCATTAAGGTGAACAAGTAACCAGGTCCGGATGGGATCTATCCCAGGTTACTGAGGGAAGTGAGAGAGGAAATAGCTGGGGGCTTAACAGATATCTTTGCAGCATCCTTGAACATGTGAGGTTCCAGAGAACTGGAGAATTGTTAATGTTGTTCCCATGTTTAAGAAGGGCAGCAAGGATAATCCATGTAATTATAGACCAGTGAGCCTGATGTCAGTGGTAGGGAAGCTGCTGGAGAAGATACTGAGGGATAGGATCTACTTACATTTGGAAGAAAATGGGCTTATCTGTAATAGGCAACAGGGTTTTGTGCAGGGAAAGTCATGTCTTACCAGTTTAATAGAATTCTTTGAGGAAGTGACAAAGTTGATTGATGAAGGAAGGGTTGTCAATATCATAAACATGGACTTCAGTAATGCGTTTGATAAGGTTCCCCATGGTAGGCTGATAGAGAAAGTGAAATCGCATGACGTCCAGGGTGTACTAGCTAGATGGATAGTGAACTGGCTGGGCAACAGGAGACAGAGAGTAGTGGTTGTAGTGGAAGGAAGTTTCTCAAAATGGAGAACTGTGACCAATGGTGTTCCACAGTGATCTATGCTGGGACCACTGTTGTTTGTGATTTATGTAAATGATCTAGAGGAAGGTATAGGTGGTCTGATTTACAACTTTGCAGATGACACTAAGATTGGTAGAATAGCAGACATTGAAGGGGACTGTCAGAGAATGCAGCAGAATACAGATAGTTTGGAGAGTTGGGTGGAGAAATGGCTGATAGAGTTCAATCTGTGCAAATGCGATGTGATGCATTTTGGAAGATTCAATTCTAGAGCGAGCTATACAGTAAATGGAAAAGTCCTGGGGAAAACTGATGTACAGAGAGATCTGGTTGTTCAGGTCCGTTGTATCCTGAAGGTGGCTGGGCAGGTCGATAGAGTGATCGAGAAGGCATAAGGCATGCTATCCTTTATCGGATGGGGTATTGAGTACAAGATTTGGCAGGTCATGTCACTGTTTTTTAGGACTTTGGTTCGGCCACATTTGGAATACTGTGTACAGTTCCGGTTGCCACACTACCAAAAGGATGTGGATGCTTTGGAGATAGCACAGAGGAGGTTCACCAGGCT
Source organism: Chiloscyllium plagiosum (assembly GCF_004010195.1). Lineage (NCBI taxonomy): Eukaryota > Metazoa > Chordata > Chondrichthyes > Orectolobiformes > Hemiscylliidae > Chiloscyllium > Chiloscyllium plagiosum. The sequence continues at coordinate 102,424,302 of NC_057715.1, read as the reverse complement.
GTTGCCTGGTATGGAGGGAGCTAGCTATGAGGAGAGGTTGAGTAGATCAGGATTATTATCATTGGAAAGAAGGAGGTTGAAGGGGAACCTGATTGAGGTCGACAAAATCATGAGATGTGTAGACAGTGTGGATAGCAAGAAGCTTTTTTCCAGAGTGGGGACTCAATTACTAGGGGTCATGAGTTCAAGGTGAGAGGAGAAATGTTCTTCACGCACAGGGTGGTGGTTGCCTGGAATGCATTGCCAACAGAGGTGGTAGGGGGCGGGCACGATAGCGTCATTTAAGATGTATCTAGACAGATGCATGAATAGGCAGGGAGCAGAGGGATACAGATCCTTGGAAAATAGGCAACAGGTTTAGATAGAGGATCTGGATCAGTGCAGGCTTGGAGGGCCGAAGGGCCTGTTCCTGTGCTGTAATTTTCTTTGTTCTTTATTCTTGAACCTTATGTATGCTTCTTTTTACTTTTTGACTAACCTCACTATTTCATTTGTGAGCCAGAGTTCTCAAATCTTGCCACCCTTATCCTTAATTTTCACAGCAGCATTCTGGTCCTGAACTGGAATCAATTGGCCTTTAAAGGATTACCATTTGAGAGATATGGATTTACCCTCCATCAGCAGCCCACCTCCCCCTCCCTCCCCCCCACCCCATCTACATTAAATTTAAATTTATGTTTTATTGCCACGTGCACTCAGGTATGGGGTACAAGAGCACAGTGAAGTGTGTTCAATGTCACCACACACCATACCATCTTGGGTACAAAGTACCTTGACACAAAATCTTAGTTACAGAAATACAGAAGTAAAAAAAAGGTTTAAAAGTTCAGCATTACAGTCTTCTTAACATTGAAGTAGAAAAATAAAGAAATAAAGTTTACATGTCAAGCATTACAGTCCTTTTTTAAGCCTTGGGCCTGGAGATGACCAAGCTGGGCTTTCCCCAAGAGGATTCACTCTCCCCTGCACTGAGCATGCTTCCACCCGCGCTGGGCTAAGACCAGTCTGTGTTCACCAGACACTGTCACCGGAGACTGTCACTGCTGACCTGCATTGGGCACGCCAGGCTTCACTGCCCCCAGCGAGGCCTTGACCCCAAATGCCATTTTGTCGTCACCACCGCCATCTTTTACCACGGACCGTCACCATGTCATCGCTGACTGCCATCAGTGCCGTCACATCACTGTCGCCATCCAGGCTCCCGCTGGTCCCAGCAGCTGCCTCACTCTCTTGCCACACTTGCTGCTTCGCTGCAGAGTCTCACTCTGGTACCGCACTGGACATCAATCGAGCCGCGATGCTATCCACCATCAAAGTCCCCCAGCCACCACTGTCACCACATCCAAGAGCAAGCTCTAAAGATTAAACAACTAAAAGATAGAATAAGTGGGAATACAAAAAGACAAAGAAAGGAAAGCAGTCAGAGCAGATGAGCTCTGGGAAGGACCACACTCCACTATCTTGCATGAACCCAGTTCCTGGTTAATAGATCTGTAGTTGGCCTTCCCCTCAATTTAGTACTTTTACCTGAACGTAACTGATAACCTTGTTCATGAGTAACTTAAAACTTACTGAATTATCGTCACTGTTCCCGAAACGTTCCCTCACTGAAACTTTAATCAACCGATCAAGCTCATTCCCCAATATGAAGTCTAGCATGGCCCCTTCCCTCATTGGGCTATGCACATATTGTTTCAAGGAACCCTCCTGGATGCACCTTACAACCTCCCCTCCCCCACCCCCACCTAAATAAGCCCCTGGCACTAAGGGAATCACAGTGAGTATAGTGGGAGTTGAAAACACCCACCAGAACAACCCTGTTGTTTTCACATAATCTGCTCATAATCTGTTCGTCTACATCCTGCTGGCTGTTGGGAGGCCTGTAGTACATCAACGCTATTGCATCCTTTCTATTCTGAGGCTCTATCAATATGGCCTCGCTGGATGAGATACCCAAGGGTGTCCTCCCTCAGTAAAGCTGTGATATTCTTCCTTGTCAGTAATGCAAGTCCCCCACCTGTTTTCCATCCCTCTCTGTTTGACCTGAAACATCTAAATCCTCGCACGTTAAGCTGCCAGTTTTGTCCCTCTGTCAACCAAGTATTAGCTACAACATCATAGTTATGTGTACTAATCCAAGCTCTAACTTCATCTGCCTTACCTGTCATCCTTGTCAGGTGAAAGAAAAAGCACTTCAGACCATCGTGCTCAGGACCTTCTTGCTGTCTGTTCTGCCTATTATCCTTACTGCCATTGATCTTGAACTCCTCCTTGGTCACTTCACCTGCTGGTCTACTGCTCTGGTTCCCACTAGTTTCAATACACCCTGGTGACACGAGCTAAACTAAACCTCGTTGGAAATTCTTCAATGCCATTTCAGTAACAATCATCTGATTTAAGTCACATCACAACAAACAGCTGTGAAGCTGGAATTTATGAAATCTTAGCCCATGGAATCATTGTCCTCAGCTTTGGTTCCTCCATCAAGTACATTCCAATTTGATTTTAATTTATGCTGGTTTTATTTGAATTTCAACATTGAGTTAGGAGACAGATTGCTGGAATTAAGTTAGTACAATGTCTTTGCTTGCCATCTGGCTGATAATTTATTGCATAAAGCGGAAGAATTAAGTTTAATGCCTGGCTCAAGTGCTGTTCTGCTCAGTCTGCAACTGATGTTAATTATTCAACGTCCTTGTTTAATCCCCATCAGATGTTGATATCTGAAACTGATGCTAATTATTTCATTCACTTGCTTAATTTTCCTCAGCTGTTAATTGAAATAACTTCACAGAGGCCGGCATCTCGTCATCAAATCACACTTTATTTACCCATGGTCGATGGCATCACACATCAGTACCAGATCTTAGTGTGCCAACACGTGAGAAGGTGATAGCTGTTTCTTCACTTCTCTGAAAGCTACGGCTTGGCAATGCTACCATTTCCAAGACTGACTCTTTTTTAAGAATTGATGTGAAGGTGCCAGGATGTAGACCAGGTTCAGTATGAACTTTCTGTAATAATTCACTTGCCCAAGGAAAGACCTAAGCTCAGGTACAGACATGGAAGCCTGGCCATCTTTTGATCACCGTCACTTTATCTTCCAACGGCTTGTAACTTGATCTTCTCGACTCTGTAGCCCAAGTAGGTATGCGGGGAACTGGAACACACACTTTTCCCTTCCCTCCTTGCCTGGGAGAACCATCTAAGGAATATGTCCAAGTTCTCTAAGTACTCCTTATTGGTCTTGCCTGTTATTAGCATGTTATCTAGATAAATGGTGACCTGGAGTAGACCTTACAAAATGTTTTCCATCATCTACTGAAAAATACACAGGCTAATGATGCCCCAAATGGGAGTCTCATATATTGGTACAAACCCTTATGGATATTAATTGTAGCATACTTCTGGGAATCCTTATCTAATTACAATTAGATGGCTCATGTTCAGCTTCATGAAGGACAGCCCCCTGCCAGTTTTGTGTTTAAATCCTGCACATGAGGGATTGGGTATTTATCCAGCTGCAAAAAGCAGTTTACCATTTGTTTAAAATCTTCACCAAGGCAAACTAACCCACGGACTACACAACCTGTATGAGCAGTGCTGCGCATTCCACAAACTAGGCGGGTTTGGTGACTCCTTTGCTCTTCGTTGTCTGATGTCTGTCTCTACTTTTGTCCATAAGGCAAATGATATTGGGCTGGCCCTGCAGAATCGTGGAATTGCTTCCTAGTCAAGGCGGCCTTGGCTCCTTTGAAAGTCTCAAGCCCTTCCTGGAAAGCTTCCTGTTCTTTCGTTAAGACGTCATCCAGACAGCCATTTTCTAATTGAAAAATGTTGAACTAATCAAAGTGAATCTCTCTCAGCCAATTTCGCCCCATCAAGCTTGGGCCTGAGTCTTTTTTACAATCAGTGGTAACTGAGCCTACTGTTTCTCAAAAGAGACCAGAACCAAAGTTTTCCCTTAATCTGTAAAAGTTCCCCGTTATAGGTTCTCAGTCTCGCAGAGAAATGCATAAAGTTAAGGTTTGGAGTCCGGAGCAAATTTTGTTAAAGACTGATTCCAAGATCACTGAAACAGCCACACCAGTATTGACCTTCATTAGAACCGATATCCATTAAATCAGACATTAATTTAGATTGGTTCTGATTTGGATGTTGTTATGCAATTTAACTCTTCCAAGCCAGATGTCAGTGAACCTTCCAGGGCGTGCACTCTCCTGGATACTACTGGCCTAGGAGTTCTCTTACTCCAGTTAGGTCGAGATCAATTCCTTTACTGTCTCAAACTGGCGTACCTGCGGCAAATATTATGGCTTGGCCGCACCGATCCTGAAGAAAACTTTAACCATTTGCCCGAGGCTATGCTTTGTTTTGGGGTTTTGCTGTGGACTGGCTGAGAGTCCTGCTGTTCAGGATAAGTCCTGTGTGAGCATCTGCAATTGCCTCCACTCAAGCAATTTTCCCGTAGCTCAGTTGGACTGGTGAGGGTGTCCACTTCCATCGGAATACCCTGTAACCCATATACTCCACCTGCTGCATTTTCTAACAACAAAGCTAGTTGTAATGTTTGTTTGATGTCCAGTTGGGCTTCAGCTAGAGTTTTGTACAGTCACATCATTAATCCCACATACCAATTGGTCTCTTGACATCTCATTAAGGCTTAGACCAAAGTCACATGCCTCTGCCAGTTGTATTAACCTCGTCAAAAATCCCAATATGAATTCCTCTTTCAAAGTTTGTGAGAAGATTTGTAGCTCGGGTGCTCGTTGTTATGGTTCTGTTCGCTGAGCTGGGAATTTGTGTTGCAGATGTTTCGTCCCCTGTCTAGGTGACATCCTCAGTGCTTGGGAGCCTCCTGTGAAGCGCTTCTGTGATGTTTCCTCCAGCATTTATAGTGGTTTGGATCTGCCGCTTCCAGTTGTCAGTTCCAGCTGTCTGCTGCAGTGGTCGGTATATTGGGTCCAGGTCGATGTGCTTATTGATTGAATGTGTGGATGCGCACTCATCCACAGATTCAATCAATAAGCACATCGACCTGGACCCAATATACCGACCAATGCAGCAGACAGCTGGAACTGACAACTGGAAGCGGCAAATTCAAACCACTATAAATGCTGGAGGAAACATCACAGAAGCGCTTCACAGGCCAAGCACTGAGGATGTCACCTAGACAGGGGATGAAACGTCTGCAACACAAATGCCCAGCTCAGGAATGTTAATCCTGAGATGTGTCCACAGATGCTGCCAGATCTGCTGAGCTTTGCCAGCAGTTTCTGTTTTTATTCAGTTTCTGATTGTATGGTTTCTGTTAGCTTTTGCTGCAAGTAAAAGTGAACACTTTGAAGTTTTTGAAGGTGTTTCTTTGTGTGATGGTCCCATAATGAAAGGATCCTTGGTGACGGTACATGTTGGGGAAATAGTAGCAATGACTTAGTGAGGGATATAGCGTGTGTTGTGGCTCAGGACAGTTGAGTTGTGTGGCTTGATGCTTGGCAGCCAGAGGTGTAGGAATGTGCAGTTATACACGCAAGGTAGCTACAGCTGTGCCTCCTATGTCTTCTCAGAAGTGTTGATCTTTGGATGCTGTCCCAGTTTGTGCACAGTGAAGGACAACTCAAGGTTGCCAACATTTTACTAGGTGCATGCCTGGGGTTCGAAGACAATGCCAATGCCAGGGATCCCTGAACGTCCTGACAGTAATGGGTACTTCTGTACATGGTAAGCGAGAAAATCAAGCTGACATTGGACAGGTCAGGAGACATAGGGTATTGAAAATCAATGTTTCGGGCAAAAGCCCTTCATCAGGAATGAGGCCCCATTCCTGATGAAGGGCTTTTGCCTGAAATGTCGATTTTCCTGCTCCTCGGATGCTGCCTGACGTGCTGTGCTTTTCCAACACCACTCTAATCTAGACTCTGATCTCCACCATCTGCAGTCCTCACTTTCGCCAAGACAAAGATAGCTCATTAATGAGGCAAGTTTGGGGTGATAGTACAAGACAATTGCTCAGGCCTGGCCAAGAGAGACACTCCACTGAAACCTCCTGAAATGACATTGAGCCAGTTTCTGGTAAGATTCGGCTCAGAGTGACCATTACCAATTAAGCAGCTGAGATAGCTGGCGTGATCAGCATCACCTTCTCAAGGCAACCAAGGGCGGACAATAAATGCTGGCCAACTAGTGATGTACACATCCTATAAATAAACAAAAAGAATTACAAGCTGTTGATTCCAAATTTTATTACTTGAATTTAAATCCCATAAGCTCCACCCAGTAAGGTTTGCAGGCTTGCCCCCAGACTATTAGGCTGAGACTGATGAATTACTAATTCAGTGATGTTGCCACAACGATGTCAAATCCCAAAGTGGAAGCTCAGTAAATGTGCAGAGAAAGGAAGATAGGAGCTGTGTGACAAACTGGAAGTTGAATTAAAAAACTTGTGTTTACGGAGTAAATTGGATGGAACACGGTGGGACAACATCAGTGGAATTCTCCCTTCATTAGTGTAGTGCGGTAATGGTAAGAAAGCTGGGAAAATACATAAAATTTAAAAATCAGAATCTCAACATGGGAAAATGTTCGCAATTTTCCCCTCAAGCATTAAGTGGCTAATTCAGAATCTCACCATCAAGTGGCAACTACCATATTTCTATGTATTTGCATCTCATTAAAGCCCCAATTGGCATTAATTATACACCCTTTCAAATTCTCTTCCCTTGTCCCTAGAAATGGTATGGCAGAAATTTCTGACCTGTAAATCTGATGGCTACCTGATTGCTGTTCCTTGTATCATCCAACTGCATCTTCGGAACACTCCATGGCTACCATTGCCCTTGACTCCTCACCCAAGCAAGTTGGCTGTGGAAAACCACCAGGCTCAGCCTCTCACCTCTCAAAATCCAGTCACAACCTCAGGGCTTTGGGGTTCAGAGACAACTACAGCCTGCATGATTCTGCCAGGTTGCACTGCGTGGAAGGGCACACCATGTCCTGCTTTGTTAGCAGTTACAGAGCAATCAAGTGGGTGGACATGACACTGTGAGGACTGTGCTATGTCAGCATCACACCACCTTTACACAATAAATATGCTGCATGTGCGTCAAGCAGATGGAGCAGTGCATTGTGGGGTGAAAAGGGATAGTCAGGCATTGCCGCAATCAGTAAATGGGCTTGTCTGATTTTAACCTGGGGTTTGGCTACGATCAGTCAAAGGCTTGTTCTAACCGGCATGGTGACACAGTGGTTAGCACTGCTGCCTCACAACTCCGGGGACTCGAGTTCAATTGTACCCTCAGGTTGACTGTCTGTGTGGAACTTGCACAATCTACCCATGTCTGTGTGAGTTTCCTCCAGGTGCTGTGGTTTCCTCCGACCCTCCAAAGATGTGCAGATTAGGTGGATTGGCAATACTAAATTGCCCATAGTGTCCAGGGATTGTGGGTTAGCCATGGATATGGAGGGTTACAGAGATGGGTGGGATGCTCTTTTAACGGCTGGTGTGGACTCAATGGACCGAATGGCCCTCTTTTTCATTCAAGGGATTCTATGATCCTTCTCCTTGCATTCTGGGGATAGGGCCACAGTCAGTTCCTGAAGGTCAGCATAGCCGCTCCAGGGATTATAGGTATGTCAGTCAGGATTATCTGTGGAGATATCAGTCTGCAAAGGGGAATGAGCCATTCTTACTGCAATGAGGCAAAGGGAGTGTTTGAAAATAATGGAATAGCAGTTAGTAGTAATGCACAAACAGCAGAGGTGCTCATGTTGATCGAATAGGAAGTATAGGGGTGAGGGGTTCGTTGTTTAGGAGGTTGAAGTGGGTGGAGGTCATTTAGTGCAAATGCATGTAATATTGACAGGTGTAGTCCATGTACTTTGGTGAGGGGTATATGCATTTGAAGAGTTAGTAAATGATGGCTTTGAGACAGTAGAAAAGAAATGGTGGCATTTACCCTTGTGGAATGCAGAAGATCTGTGTTATTGTATAGCTGTCTAGCTCGATGTCCCTTTTCAATGGTATGCAGCACTGACCCATCTTGAAATTTGGCTTCAGGCTGGTTTTCGTCTGGTGATAGAGCCTCCTGTGGCAGTTCACAGGAATAAGGACTGCCCTCTTCATCACCACCCCATCCACCAACACCTCTATGTCCCTGTCCAAAAAGCAGGGAGTGAGGTTTCCTTCCTGTTGGGCCAGTATTAATGGGCAAGGACCACAGTGTAAGGGATCATTCCTGGCTTGGAACACCTAACGTGCAGCCAAACGTTCAGCTTGGTGGCAGTGGTGTTGAAGCCAGAGAGTTATGTCCACGCCAACCACAGCCTGCTCCCTGGTAACAATGTTCCTCAAAAAAGGTGGTAAAAAGTGCTGCGACATAATTAGTGGGAAATTGCCTGGTATGTGCCTTTTCCACACAAAGATGAATACTTTAGACAAAACTTTTCCAGGATATAGGTTTGCTCACTGAGCTGGCAGGTTTGTTTTCAGACGTTTCATCACCATACTAAGTTACATCTTCAGTGAGCCTCCGAATGAAGCACTGGTGGTGTAGCCCACTTTCTATTTATGTGTTTGAGTTTCCTAGGGTTGGTGATGTCATTTCCTGTAGTGACATCATTTCCTACTGTGATATTATTTCCGGTTCTCCATTAGTGTATTCTTCCTTGATGGATTATTCCAGAAAAAACACGGTATGACCGTTGTATCGTATTCTTCTTTATTCATTCACAGGATGTGGGCTCGATCAGCATTTACTGCCCATCCCTCTGTGCCCAGAAGACAGTTAAAAGTCAACCACATTGCAGTGGCTCTGGAGTTACATGGCAGTTTCCACCCCTAAAGGCGTTAGGGCTTTCTCCCCCCAACAATTGGCAATGGTTTCATGGTTATCATTAATTCCAGATTGTTATTGAATTCAAATTCCAACATCCATTATGGCAGAATATTACTTGGGTCTCTGGATTAATCATTCAATGATAACACCACCAAGCTATCACCTGAAAATGCAGCAGCCAATATGTGCACAGCAAGCTCCCGAAGGGGTGGGAGGCAATGCCTGTTTTTTTGTGTGATGCTGACTGAGGGATAAAGATTGGTCAGAACACTAGGCATAAACCCCATTACTCTCCTTTGAGATCATATCAGGTGATCTTTAATGCCCATGTGAAGTGGAAGGAGGACTTCAGTTTAGCATCTCATTTGAATGACAGTGTAGGGGGAGATTCTCTAACTATCTCTCAAAGAAAGAGAGTCTTGGCTAAATCCAATGAAACAGTGAAGAATGCCATCAAGCTCCGTCTCAGTGCAAAAACCCACGACTTAGCAGAAATGCCTGCAATCAATAGGGGGAGTTTGCTCTTCACTCTCAGAGATGTTAAAACAAGAAATGTGCTTTTGACAGGAATACTTCAATTGTGATTTTTGTGTCTTGTTTTCAATTTGAAATCCCAGAGTTATTAACATAAAATAGACATTAAACATGTACAAAATCAATTAAGCAACAAAGAACAAGAAGCTATGTATATATCAGGGATTTTTAACAAGCCATTGATTATGTTGGCATCAGGTTGAGCTCCAGAATAACCTTTGATCTGATCAGAATTCCAATACACTCATGCACTGAATTCAGCATTCATATTGCAATCCATCCACACAGTTGCTATACATATATATAAACACATTTACATATGAAATCAGTTAAATTGAGTCAGTATTGTTAATTGCTTAAGATTCACTACAAGACAGCCCAATTGTTTGGATACAAATGTGCCATCTCATTGAAACATAGAATGACAAAGCACAGAGGAAGGCCATTCAGCCTGCTATTTTTATGCTAGCTCCTTGAAAGAACAATCCAGAATGTTCCATTTTCAGGTTGCTTTTCCACAGCCCTGTACAGCTTTCCCCTTCAAGTATTTATCCAATTCCATTTTGATCATTTCTATTGAAACAACTTCCACCATGCTTACAGATCACAACAGATAGCAATATAATAAAGATCCACCTCCTCCCTCCTCTTGTTCTTTTGCCAATCACCAACCTGATTTTGTGTTCGGTGTTTTTATATAAAAATGTTAAAGAATTATCTATCCTTTCCTGTTGCCATTTGAAGCTTAAACTAATTGCCATGTTAAAATCAGATAGCCAGGCTATGGATCGGAGGCATGGACCTAAGATGCAGGAGGAGTAATTTGAACTTTATACAAGAGTATGGATTGGATTGTAGCCACTTGGCAGCCCTTAGGCAGCAATGTAATTGCAGATAAAACTTGAGGTGAAGTACGTAAAATGGCCTAATGACTAGCTATCACCCAATTCACAATTGCACTCGGTTGAAATTAGTTCCTTTGAATTTGTGAATTAAGATTTCATGTTCTATTAAGCTAACAGCAATAAATGAGGAGAAAGTGAGGTCTGCAGATGCTGGAGATCAGAGCTGGAAATGTGTTGCTGGGAAAGCGCAGCAGGTCAGGCAGCATCCAGGGAACAGGAGAATCGACGTTTCGGGCATAAGCCCTTCTTCACGAATGAGCAAAGTTGGTCCAGCAGGCTA
>NC_057715.1:102385509-102410870 GCF_004010195.1 Chiloscyllium plagiosum | reverse complement strand
GACCTCTCCGCCCCCACCCCAGTCTGACCTTTCACCCTCACCTTGACCTCTTTCCCCCTATCACATTTCCGACGCCCCTCCCCCAAGTCCCTCCTCCCTACCTTTTATCTTAGCCTGCTGGACAAACTTTCCCCATTCCTGAAGAAGGGCTTATGCCCGAAACGTCGATTCTCCTGTTCCCTGGATGCTGCCTGACCTGCTGCGCTTTTCCAGCAACACATTTCCAGCTAACAGCAATAAATGCCTTCTGTTTGTCATAATAATCAAAGGACAGCATCACAATCACAAAGAGCAGAGTTTTAATGATTTGAACTGTTACATAGCCTTCACTGCAAGATTAGAGTAGTTACTTTTTGATCCCTCTCGCTTTGATTGCGATCAATATAATTTTCAATCCACACCAAGGTTTCTCTTTGCTTCTGTATTGATAGCGCCTGTTATTTTGCTGCAGTTTAGTGTTGTCCTGAACACGCTCACAAACACATGCGAAAGGACAAAAAAAACCAGGAGATTTGATTTGAGGTATTATTGTCACATGTACCTCAGTATGTTGAAAAGTTTTGTTTTGCATGCAATACAGGCATATATACCATCCAAAGCATATTAGTGTAAGAGGGCAGAGCAAGGAATACAATGTTACAGCTGCAGAGAAAGTGCACAAACAGTGAGATCGACATTCAATGTAAAATTTGAGAAGTTAATTCAGAAGCCTAAAAACGACGAGGAAGACGTTGTTCTTGAATCTGTTGGTACGTGTGCTTAAGCTTTTGTATCTTCTGTCTGATGGAAGAGGTTGGAAGAGACTATAACTGGGGTGGAAGGGTCTTTGATGATGTTGGCTGCCTTCCTGAGGCAGTGAGAATTAGAGATGGAATCAATGGATGGATGATTTGGCTTGTGTGATGGTATTCGCAACTCTCTGTAGTTCCTTATGCTCCTGGGCACAGCAGTTGCCGTACAAGGCCATGATGCATCAGGATAGAATGTTTTCTGTGGTGCATTTAGTTGGCCCATTACGTCAGTCCTGATCCAGCATTGTGTAACATCTATACACCATAATCTGCACCATCTCTTGCCTCCAGCTCCACACTCATCCCGACATCCCTATGTGTTTTTGCGCAACCCTGAATGGGAGATAAAGAACAGATAGAGAACAAAACAAAGGACAGTTTGGGGAAAACAAAGAGACATTTCTCAAAGGCAAACAGGAAAGTTCCAGGGGTTTCTGACCCCTAAACCCAAATATTCCTCCTTCCTGTATTTGTAGAGATGATGCAGAAATACAGGATCTCACCTTGCTTCTTTTTAGTGTGTGGCTTTCATGCCATAAATTTGGATTTATACTCACTTTATTACATATTCAATTGAATGAAGATAATAAGCTTCAAATAAATATGCTTTTTTTTTCAAAGCAAAGCATCAGACAGAATTATAAAATAGTTTATAACTTAATTTGTGTTAAATTATGCGGCTTGTACCACTTGTATTTTCTTGAGGATAGATAATTAAGGAGTCATCTAATTGAGCTGTTTAGGATGATTAAAGGATTTAATTGGGCAGATAAAGTGAAATTGTGTTTCTGGGTGGAGAGCCCAGAAACTGAGGGCATTGACCTTAAAATTGGAACTAGGTCACTCAGGGGTGAGATAAGGAGTGGCACAATGGCCCTAGACTGAAAGATCTGAGTTCAAGTCCCACCAACACAGAGGTGTATAATAATGTCTTTGAACAAGGTTGTTTAGGTAAAAAACAGATCAAATAAAAATGGAAGGAAGCACTTCATCATGTACAGGTCATGGAAATCTAACATTCTCTCTCCCCCCAAAAAAAACTCTTGTGGATGAGGGTCAATTAAAAATTTCCAAACCTAGAGTGCCAAGTTTTTTTTTGTTTGGAAAGGTTATGAAGGAAATATAGAACTTGTAGAAGCAAAGCGCGGACATGGAGAAAAAGTACAAATTCGAGGTGAACTAACTGAATAATATCCCCGATCCAAATGGCCTTTTCCTGGTTGTTATTGACCATTTCTCCAGTATGAGTCTCCACTGAATGTGTACAGGCTAGCTCCGCTCTGCTGTTGCCTAATTGATTTCCACAGTGACCCTCCGGCAAGTCACTTGCGTTGTTTACTTGCAGGCCTTCAGCAAAGCTCCGAATAAGGCACACAGTTAGTACTGACTATTGATTCCCACTTAAAAGCACACACAGTTTATCCTGATCCCACAGCAAGCATTACAAATCACACAAGAGGCTTATTAGTTGTGACAGAATTGCTGCTGGTGATGTAAGGCATCACTGATTCCTATAAAAAACAGACTGTGGAGAGATATTGAGACCATTCCGAGAGAATGGTTGCACAATTTAGTCTGTGTTTCCTGTACTGCTTCCTTTTGTTTGTATATTTGGGCTAAATACCTGTTCCTGTGACTGTAAGATTCTGGGATTCTAATATTGATGGCTTATGGTTTTGCATTCTGTACAGTTGAAACTTCTTCTGTATGACTTCCCCACTGAATCCATTCATAACGTTAAAAACCTCGATTTGGTCACCCATCAGATTTCTCTTTCCTTCCAATAGCTGAGGTGTCCTAAAAAGGATAATTTTTCCAATTGACAGTTTTGGTCGAACCCTGTATACACCTCAATTTCCAGCAACTTTGAATTGGATCATGCCTGATGTAACCCTGTTGAGACCTAAGATCAAATGGCAATTTAGATTTATTGAATTATCACAAGGAGAGATGTAAAAATGTATTAATTGCAAACAGAGATGCAATTCCCCAGTATACTACACATATGGGAGGATAAATATTTACCAAAATGCAGCAGGAAAGATCTATCCGTGGCTTATAAAGGAGAATAGGAATAGTATCAGTTTAAAAGCCAATAGTATTAGCTTATAAAGTTCAAACGTTAGCAGTAAGTGTGAGGTGTGTTTTAGAAGCCAGCAAAAGGCCTCTAGAAAATATATTTAAAAATGGGAAAGCCATTGAATCTGAGTGTAAAGTGGTTAAGAATATCGAAATATATTCTAAGAGCCTTTAAGCAGGGCATGATTGAATGAGTTTTGAGAGAGAAAGACAGAGTGGCTGAGAGTGTGAGTGTAAAAGTGTATGTGTGAGAGAGAGAAGGAGAAAGTGAGTGCGTGAGAGAAAGAGAGAGAGTGAACTTTAAGACTGGGCAAGCGAGGCACATAAATAGTCATGAAAAAGAGGAAAAGTCAGTCTGATAGCAAACTGCATTCCAATCCCCACATTAATATGAATTTCACCAAAACCACCTCAGAATGTGCATGGCAGAAGCGAGTCTGAGATCGGTATTGTTTCCAACTCATCCAAGATGCAGTGGAGTAGGACTCCTCAGCCAGTGTTCGTCCACTTTACTTTATTTTTTCATGTCTTTTTTCCTGCTTTCTTCTTATCTCCTGACGTCGAGAGCCTTGAGGTTAAGCCTGACATGGACTGAAGGTGAGGCCAGGCCAGAATTGCAGTGGGGGGATTGCATTCTGAACTTTATGTTTCTTTATTTTTCTAATTTATTCCTATACTTTTCTACTTTTGTACCTAAGATGCCCGAAAGTCTGTAATGCTAGACTTTTTATTTCTTTGTTTTTCTAAGTTTTTCCTTTGAATTTGTATTTGAGAATCTGTACCTAGGTACATTTGTACCAAAGATGGTGTCATAAGTGGCAACTGATAAACCTTTCACTGTACTCATGTGAGAACCTGTGACAATAAAGCTAATTCTAAATTTAACTGCTAATCCCACCTTGTGGTTCTTACCTACTGATTTTTAAAAACTCATTTGTGGGATGTGAGTGTCACTGATTGGCCAGCATTTATTGCCTGTCCCTAGTTGTCCTTGAGGTGGTGAGCTGCTTTCTTGAACCACTGTAGCCCACCTGCTTTGGATTGACCTACAATTCCATTAGGGAGGGAATTTCAGGATTTTGGTCTCTCCAGCTTTGCTTTTGGGGAAATGAAAAGGCCTTTTTAGTTTGCTGTGATGTGTTGTTTAAGATAATGAAGGGCTAAGCTCAGTACATTGGCTCCACCCATTCTACTGATGCCTTACACAGTCTGTAGATGAAGATAAGAAGCTCTCCTCTAGCTTTTGGAGCAAGTACTGTATATGAATCTGTAACAGCTCCTTAAGGTCCAAGTAATTGATCCTGACCAAATATAGTCGTATTTATTGCTACCATGAAATAAATCTTCTCATTACTAAGAACAGCACCTCTTCTGCTCTACTCTAAGGCAGTATACCCTTTCCTACTAACACAAGATACACCCAAGACAGAACAAAGACAAAAGAGAATTGGTTGTAATGAATTACCTCAAGCAAACCTTACCCAATGCCATAGACTGGGAGAAGTGGCAAATACCATAAAGTGCAAGGAGTGGTCACCTTGAAATATACCACATGCTGCTTGGCACTTTTTACTGGTTAGCTTTAACAATTACTCTTCTTTTAAATGATCAATTCATTGTTGAGTCATTGACTCTTTACTTTGCAACTCACTTGTGCTTTCTACATACCGTATTTTTTAAAAAATTAATGTTTATTGTTGTGCTAAATCAGGTCTCAAGGATTTGCTGCTGAGTTTATTTCTGAAAGACCCACATGAAATCTGATTGCTTTTTTGGAGGACAACAAAATTTAGGTTGGTTTTGCTCTAAGATAAATGGGAAGTGTTTGAAATACTCATGTATCTGACAGCATTTGTGCAAAAAGAAACAGACAAGTGCAAATCACAGATCTAAGTGTTGATTTTGTTTTTCTGCCTCTGCAGGTGCTGCCTGATCTGCTGAATATTTCCAGCATTTTCTGTTTGTATTTCAGATTTCCAACTCTCCTAATATATACTTCGTGTTTGTGACTATGAGTTACTTCACTTTGAAATATTTACTCTTGAGTACAAATTGTAATTCCTCTGTTAACAAAGGCCTCTGGTGTGAGAAAAAAATAGCCCATTATTCCAGGTGGATTGCTCAGGACTAATTAACTGGACAGTTTTACATGTTTAAACTTAACTGAAGATGAGAGTTCTGCTTCAGCAAAATATGTCACTGTTAGTTCAAAATATTCTCCCTTGTGCTATGGATTGTTGATTGTGTAGAATGCCCCTTGTGAATGTTGTTGTCTTGATATTCATTTGGGTCAGGTTCAAAGAAATGGAAGCATTGCATAAGATGAATGACTAAATTCAGTGTAATTGTCAGGCAAAGCTGTGGTTACAAAGCGTATCATACTGAAATCTGAACTTTCAACTTTATGAATTGAGACATAGAGTACAAAAACCTGGTTTTGCTAACCCTATATAAACCTTCCCATAACAATAGGTCCCAAACCTGCACTCCTCAGGATTTAGGGAGGATGTGCCCTGTCAGTTCTGTATGCGTCCCATTATTTGTAATTAGACTATGGAAGAATTGGCTCAGACAGGTTGCCTTAGGTTACACATGGAGCACGATTTAAGGTTCTTTACTCAGTGAGTGGTCAGGTTGTGGAATGCCCTGCCTGCCAATGTAATTAACTCAGCCACATTAGGGGCATTTAAACAGTCCTTGGATAAGCACATGGATGATGAGAGGATAGTATGGGGGATGGGCTTAGATTTGTTCACAGGTCAATGCAACATCAAGAGCTGAAGGGCCTGTTCTGCGCTGTATTGTTCTATGTTCTACGTTCAACATTATGGCCATTTAGTTAAGCCATTCTCCGGGATAAAGCTGTGTCATGCAAATGTTAAATTTTAAATGATTTCAGTTCACAATTGTTCTTCTCTCTGATTGTCACTCTTGCAGAACTGGGTACACCATTTCCAAAGAGACAGAGCAATAGAGAGAGGCACGGTATCTCAGCGTGCCTTCAACACAGCGTAGTTTTAGTCTCCCCTCCGACTTGCAAGGACCTTCAAATTACTCTGTTCCTTTATATATTCCAGAGTGATTCTATGAGTTCATGTCTGCAACAATCATTGCTTCAAAACAGGTAAATCCATTTCAAAGTCTCATCTCAGAAACGTTTCAGGGTGCTGTAATGAAAGAAATGAGATGGTCTATCATGCTCTCTTGGTGTCTTATTGTCTGTTTTCATTCAACTTGTTGAAATGTGAAATTGGTTAGTCAGTGTCTTGTTTAAACAGAAATCTGAAATGTGCCTCAGTTTGTTTTAAACAAATCTAGCCAGGAAATAGAAAATTAGCAAATTAGATTAGATTACTTACAGTGTGGAAACAGGCCCTTCGGCCCAACAAGTCCACACCGACCCGCCGAAGCGCAACCCACCCATACCCCTACATTTACCCCTTACCTAACACTACGGGCAATTTAGCATGGACAATTCTCCTGACCTGCACATCTTTGGACTGTGGGAGGAAACTGGAGCACCCGGAGGAAACCCACACAGACACAGGGAGAACGTGCAAACTCCACACAGTCAGTCGCCTGAGGCGGGAATTGAACCCGGGTCTCTGGCGCTGTGAGGCAGCAGTGCTAACCACTGTGCCACCATGTCGCCAAATATATGTCAATAAGAAACAGATCCTTGTAAAACTGGGTAGACACTGAGTGCTTCTTTCCTCCTCTCTAAACCAAAGGCCACAGTCTTAATATAAGGAATAATCATCTGTGAATGAAATAAGGAGACATTTCTTCACTCCAAAGCTTCAAATGTCTTCAAATTCACTATCCTACATGCATATGGATGCACCATTATTGAATATATTAAACGCTGAGGGAGACAGAAAATCAAGAATTAAGGGTAGTTGAGTAGAGTTCTAAGATTAGTGTGGCACGGTGGCTCAACAGTTGGCACTGCTGCCTCACAGTGCCAGAGAATCTGGTTTGATTCCAGTCTTGGGCAACCATCTGTGTGGAGTTTGTATGTTCTCCCTGTGTCTGTGTATTTTCCTTTACGTAAGAACTAAGAGTAGGAGTAGGCCATCTGGCCTTTTGAGCCTGCTCCACTGTTCAATAAGATCATGGCTGATCTCTTTGTGGCCTTAGCTCCACTTACCCACCCTCTCACCGTAACCCTTAATTCCTACACTGTTCAAAAAATTATCTATCTTAGCTTTAAAAACATTTACTGAGGAAGCCTCAATCACTTCACTGGTCAGAGAATTCCATAGATTCACAACCCTATGGGTGAAGAAATTCCTTCTCAATTCAGTCCTAAATCTGCTCCCTCTAATTTTGAGGCTATGCTTCTTGTCCTGGTTTCACCTGCCAGTGTAAACATCCTTTCTGCTTCTATCTTATCTATTTCCTTCATAATTTTATATGTTTCTGTAAGATCCCCCCCTCATTCTTCTAAATTCCAATGAATATAATCCCAGTCTGCTCAGTCTCTCCTCATAAGCCACCCACTCAACTCTGGAATCAACCTGGTGAACCTCCTCTGCACCCCCTCCAGTGCCAGTACATCCTTTCTCAAGGAGGGAGACCAAAACTGCACACAGTTCTCCAGGTGAGGCCTCACCAGCACCATATACAGCTGCAACATAACCTCTCTGCTTTTTAAACTCCATCCCTTTAGCACTGAAGGACAAAATTCCATTTTCCTTCTTAATTACTTGTTGTACCTGTAGACCAACCTTCAATGATTCATGCACAAGGACACCCAGGTCTCTCTGCACAGCAGCATGCTGCAATTTCTTAACATCCAAGTAATAGGCCTTTTTGCTGTTGTTCCTACTGAAATGGATGACTTCACATTCATTAACATTGCACTCCATCTGCCAGACCTTTGCCCACTCCCTGAAATGATCAATGTCCCTTTGCAAGGTTTCACAGTCCTCTGCACACTTTGCTCTGTCACTCATCTTCGTGTCATCTGCAAACTTTGACATACTGCATGTGGTCCCCAACTCCAAACCATCCATGTAAATTGTGAATAGTTGTGGTCCCAACACAGATCCCAGAGGCACACCACTAGTCACTGATTGCCATCCAGACTAGCATTCATTTATATCCACTCTTTGCTATCTGTTGATTAACGAATACTCTATCCAGGCTAATAAGTTGCCTGTAACTACTTGGATCTTTATCTTATGTAGCAGCCTCTTGTGTGGCACCTTGTCAAATGCCTTTTGGAAATCTAGATACACCACATCTACTTGGTCCTTGTTGTCCACCGTTTTTGTGATATCTTCATGGAATTCTAAAAGATTAGTGAAGCACGACCTAGCCTTCGTGAATCCATGCTGGTGCCTGCCCAATGGGACAATTTCTATCTGGATGCCTTGCTATTTCTTCCTTGATTGTAGACTTCTACTCTTGCATTGTTCTGTCCATGCAAACTGAATGGGCAAAATACTTTGTGTGGAAGAACAAATATTTCAGGCAACTGACATTAAGAGGAGCGTTACGTTGTGCGAAGTGATTTTACTTCATGAGATGCAACATAGGACAATGTTGTAAAAGTTTGCGATTACAGTTGCTGTATGTAACTATGGTGATTTTTAAGACTCCTAGATGGGTATGTGAAGTTCATAATTATCCCACTTTCCTCAGCTCATTGGAAATGGCATCAGGATTTCATTTTAAAAATCCAATTTTAAGCTGATATTGAAGCTGAGCTAATGAAACAGTCCTGCATGTATGTTACATTAAGGCAGTTAAATGATTGCTATGTTACAAGGAGAACTGATTGAGGTGACAGAATAATGGGCCAACTGACCCTATTAGTGAATCCACACTTTGAAAGGTAGACTTCAACATTAGCTGCGGTAGGTGAAGACGCAATTAATTGAAGTGATTGAAGATACAATTTGTAATAGGCTGTTGCTGCCCATTCACTGCCCCTCACTACCATCACCATTTTTGAGTCCAGCTGAGAGCTGGAGTGAATTCTACTGTGAAGGATTCATAAAAGTACATAACTAAATGTGATTAATACCAGAATGTGGAACATTTTTTTTAAAAGCTGCTTTTTTATGTCCATGTAGTGAATCTTACACTCAAAGTCTTTTTTTTAATTTTCATTGCAAGTCTTACTCCATGTGGCACATGGGGTTCAACTTAAGAACATAAGAAATAAGAGCAGGTGTAGGCCAATCATCCCCTCAAACCTGTCCCACCATTCAACAAGATCATGGCTGCCCTGCCCAGGCCTTAACTACTCTTTCATGCTAGCTCAGCATAGCCATGACTCCCCGATATTTCAAAACGTCTGTCTATCTCCTCTTTAAATACTTTAATTGATCTGGCTTCCACAGTGCTATGAGGTAAGAATCCCAAATACTCACTGCTCTATGGAAGAAGCAAATCCTTTTAAATAGTGTTCGATTATCATTTAACCATGCCCCCTTTTTCAAGATTCCCCAACTAATGAAGAACATTTCTCAGTATCTCCCCTGTCAAGTCCCCTCAGAACCTTGCACACTGCATTGAAACTGAGGCGACAGTTTAAACAAAATGCATAGAAGGTACAAAAGCCTAGTATTCAAGAGATTGTATTAGATTACTTACAGTGTGGAAACAGGCCCTTCGGCCCAACACGTCCACACTGACCCACCAAAGCACAACCCACCCAGACCTATTCCTCTACAACTAACACTACAGGCAATTTAGCATAGCCAATTCACCTGACCTGCACATTTTTGGACTGTGGGAGGAAACCCACACAGACACAGGGAGAATGTGCAAACTCTACACAATCACCTGAGGTGGGAATTGAACCTGGGTCTCTGGTGCTATGAGGCAGTAGTGCTAACCACTGTGCCACCCACAAGCTTTATTAGCTTTTCTTGTAAACATCTTGAAGTCTTTGGTTACACGAATGGCTTCACAGACTTGAACATACTTGACCAGAGAGAGTACTGTGTGACCAGAAACAAACCTAAGATCAGGTTGGGGGAGTGGGTAAGATCAGTCTAATGAGAACCCACGGGTGGCACAGTGGCTCAGTGGTTAGCACTGCTGTCTCACAGCAACAGGGACCCAGGTTTGATCCCAGCCTTGGGCGACTATCTCTATGGAGATTGGACATTTTCATCGTGTCTGTGTGGGTTTCCTCCGGATGCTCTGATTTTCTCCCACATTCCAAAAATGTGCAGGCTCGGTGGTTAGCCATGGGAACTACAGGAGGGTTGGTGTAGACTCGATGGGCTACATGGCCTGTCTCCATACTATGAAAGGTGAGGGAAACAGCACAATTTTGCTTAACATTACGTAGATCTGCAGCAAACATGCTTAAGTTCAGCTGTACCACTGAGAAGTACAAGGGAGGCAGATACATGGGAACACCATCACCTGAACGTTTCCAGCCAAGCCACTTACCATTTTGACCTGGAAATATATCACTGTTCATTCACTGTCAAAATTCTGGAAATCCTTCCCGAACAGCACTGTGGGTGTGCCAACACCCCAAGGACTATAGCAGTTTGAAAAGGAAGCTCGCCATCACTCTCCAGAGGAAGAAGGGATGGGCAATAAATACTGGCCCTACCGATGATGCCGATGAATGTATTTTTAAAAAAGTTTGGCTGGTCACTGTGCAAAATATTCTTTCATATTCCATTATGTTAACATACCAATGGAAGCCTGGTTACTTCCATCGGGAGTGCTGCATCCTTTTGTATGGCTAACAGCATTGCTATCATGCCTTCTATGTCCCCAGTATAATCACCTTGGCCAGGAATAAAAGGGTGTTTTACTGTGCATTTTAATTCCTGATCCATTGACATCTGTTACCTTAAATCATCACTGTCTATCAATCACTCATTCAGCAATTTCACTTTGATCACATTGTCCATCCGGAAGCAGACTGTGGCTCCTTTGCTATAACTTTACGATTTTCATATTCTCATAGGCTGTGAGCAGAGCAGAAGGCATCAACCACACATTTAAATGAGTTGTAACCCTTGTCTAAGAGTTCAGGTGCCTGCTGTGGTTCAGATGCTTGCACACTTGATTCTGAGTCAGAGATTTATTGGTTACAAGTCCCAACTCCACATGGTTGAGTGTGAAATCTATGTTAATATTTCAACGCAGTACTGAGGGAGTACTGCTCTTTGGGAAATATCATCTTTCAGCTGAAATATAAAACCTCTTGGGTACATGTGACAGATTTTTGGAAGAAGAGCAATGATATTCCCTTCCATATCTTGGCCACTTTTTGATCTCACATCCAATATGGCTAAAACAAGCAGTGACTATCACATTACTGATTGTGGGACCTTGGGTCTGCACAAAATGAGAGTTGCATTTCCTACAACGCTAACTTCCAAAAATTGGGCAGGAGGCATAAAATTACAACAGGATATTGATAGATTAGGTGAATGGGCAAAGCTGTGACAGATGGATTTCAATATAAGCAAGTGTGAGGTTTTCCATTTCAGACTGAGAAAGGACAGGTAGGATATGTTTTTAGAATGAATACACTTCATAGAATCCCTATGATGTGGGAGCAGGCCATTTAGCCCATCGAGTCCACACTGCCCCTTCGAAGAGCAACCCACCTAGAGCCACCCCTACCCCTATCCCTGCACCTCTGCATCTTCCATGGCTAACCCACCTAGCCTGCAGATCCCTGGACACCAAGGGCAATTTAGCATGGCCAATCCACCTAAAGTGCACATCTTTGGACTGTAGGAGGAAACCCACACAGGCACACAATGAGAACCTGCAAACTCCATACAGACAGTCGGCCAAGACTGGAAACCAACCCAAGTTCCTGGTGCTGTGAAGTAGCAGTGCTAACCACTGAGCCACCATGACACCTCAGTTGATGTCTGATGAGATTTGAGTTTCAGGTACATATTTCTTTAAAATGCCACAAGTAAATGCAGAAAATAGTCAAGGAGGTTAATGGCATATTGGGCTTCATATCTAAAGGGCTTGAGTACAGAAATTCAGATATTATGCTGAAGTTGCATAGAACTCTAGTTAGACTACACTAAGAGTACTGTGAGTAGATCTGGCCCACATACCAAAGGAAGGATGTTTTGGCCCTGGAGAGAGTTCAGTGCAGGTTCACAAGGACTTCCAAAGTTACATCATGAAGAGAGAATACACTAATTAGGCCTTTATTCTCTAGAATTTAGAAGGTTAAGTGGTGATCTAATCGAGGTTTTTGGAATATTAACAGGAAAAGACAGGGTACATAAAGATAAACTATTTCCACTGGTTGAAGATTCTAGAACCAGGGGCGTGGTCGAAGAATTAGGGCCAGGCCACACAGGAGAGAGTTAGAAAGCATTCCTACATGCAAAGAGTCGTGCAAGTTTGGAATCTCTTCCTCAAATGATGGTTGATGCTAATTCAATTGTTAAGTTTAAATCTGAGATAGACAAATTTATATTAAGTGAGAATATGGGCTCAAGGTAAGCAAAGGTGGCAAGGTGGCTCAGTGGTTAGCACTGCTGTCTCACAGCACCAGGGTCCTAGGTTCAATTCCAGCCTTGGGTGACTGACTGTGTGGAGTTAGCTCTGGTTTCCTCCCACAGTCTAAAGATGTGCAGGTCATGTGAACTGGCCATGCCAAATTGTCCAAAATGTTTGGTGCATTAGTCAGAGGGAAATGGGTCTGGGTGGGTTACTCTTTAGAGGGTCAGTCTGGACTGGTTGGACCGAAGGGCCTGTTTCCACACTGTAGAGAATCTAATCTAATATGGAGTTAGGTCACAAATCAGCCATGAACTTAGTGAATGGTGGAACGGCTGAATGGCCTAACCCTGTTCGTATGTTTCTTGTGTTCCTAAAAACATCATTTTGGATGTGCATCTTTTTGAGATGGTCTGAAGTCAAGACCAATGCTGCACAAATAAATAGCTTTTCTAAGCTCCCACTGTTTCAAACATCATGTAGAAGACATATTTGAAGTATTTATTTCTAGAAAATTTTCATTAAATTCATTTCACAGAATCAAGATATCCTGAAGCAGGGGGGTAGAATATGGTAGTGATATTTGACGGCAAAGGCGACAGTGAGTGCACAGCAGTTTGGTAACTTCTGGATGTATTGATGCCATATGGAAAAGTAAGATGGCTTTGAGAAATTGTCCAATGCTTTCTAAATCGGAGATTGAAGCTGAAGCAAACTAGTCGTCAAAAGAATCGGAAAAAAGAAATTAATTGTTCAGCCACGTGGCATGAAAGTCTCGCATGTGAAATATATCCTACAAAAACCATCACTGTTTTAATTGACTTTCCAATAATTAGCAGGGATTCTAGTTTTACCAGAACATGCTTAATGCAGTCACTGAGGCTGAAAAATGAAGTCATGTGCTGGCTAATTCAGCATTTAGATATTGGTTTGTTAAACAACCAATGGTCCCAGGTTAAAGGTAACTGACAAAGAAAAATCTAAAGGCGGGAATAGAGATTGCTGGAAAAGCTCAGCAGGTCTGGCAGCATCTGTGGAGAGAAATCAGAGTGAACACTTTGTGTCGAGTGACCCTTCATCAGATCATATTAATGCCTATTTTTGTTTCTGATTTACAGTATCTGTAGTTCTTTCCATTTTTATTAAAGAAGGAGAATGTAGCTGGTCATAATGATCTGGAATGCACTGACTGAAGGAACAGTGGACGATAATTCAAAAATGACTTCCTAAAGGGAAATTAGATTTAGACTCAAAAAGGAAAAAAAAAAAGACCTGTAATAGAAATCCCTTGTTCACTATTACCTTCCATTACTGTTGCGCTGATGGCTGAAAATCATGCCTTTCATTAAATTCGCCAAATTGAATTTGAAGTCTGACCTGGACGAAAAGGCTGACTGTCCAATTTGACTCAGCTGCTAAATAACTGCATAAGTTCATCATTAATAAACTTCATTAAGCCTTAAAACTCAAAAATTGAAACACCCTCCTTAATCATCAGGAACCTTTAGCAATTTCTTTAGTAGAGTGGGAATTTTGAAATCAGTGCTAACTATATCATTCATACAAAACAGCTCGTCACCTTCATTCTGAATAGTAAGTCCTTTTTACAGATTTGGAGATGCCCAGTGTTAGTCTGGGTGTAAAAAGATAAAAATCACACAACACCAGGTTATAGTCCAAAAGGTTTCTTTGGAAGCACTAGCTTTCAGAGTGCTGCTCCTTCATCAGGTGGTTTTGGGGGACAAGATCGTAAGACACATCTCTCCACCCTGGAGGCTCCCTGCCTCCATTCCTGATGAAGGGCTTTTGCCTGAAATGTCGATTTTCTTGCTCCATGGATGCTGCCTGACCTGCTGTGCTTTTCCAGCACCACTCTAATCTAAACAGTAAGCAAAAGTTTACAATGTGATGGAACTGAAATTAATATATTGAAAGAGACCTGGATTGTTTGTTAAGTCTCTCACCTTTTAGAATGAACATGTTGGTTTCAGTTCTTTCATATGTAAATTGTAGAATTTTTTAAAAAGTGAACTTTTAAGTGAGCTTTAACAATTGGTGCCACATTGGCCCAGATAATGCATTGAAGGTGTGAGCTGCCCTGTGTGAGACTGTCTGTGCCCCAATGGTCAGACTGATTCTAATCTAAAAAACAGATTTACAGAATCTTAATGGGTTCATGCAGTTTTTGAGCAAAATAAAATGTAATTCTGCAAGTACAAATTCACCCCTCAAACTTTTATGTGTGTTTGTGCATGTGGGTTGGTCTGTCATTGTGGGGGGAGTTATGAGTGTCTGTGAGGGAGTGTGTGTATGTGTGTGAGTGTGAGCATTAATGTGTATAAGTCTGGAAGAGGGTGTATGTGTGAGTGTGGGAGTGTATGTGTGAGTGTATGAGAGAAGATCTGCGTGAGAGTATGGGTCAGTCGGAGTGTGTGTGTGTAGGAGTCTGTGTGTGTAGGACTGTCTGTCTGTGTATGTGTGCGCCTGTCTGTGTGTGTGTATAGTGCAGTGGGGTCACCTGGAGAGTGACATGAACCCATACTCACACTGTCTCACAGACACTCTTAACCACCCCACCCATACACACATACATAAACATATATGCATAAGTTTGTGGGGTGAATTTGTACTTGCAGAATTACATTTTATTTTGCTCAAAAACTGCATGAATCCATGTAAGATTCTGTAAATCCATTTTTTAGATTAGAATCAGTCTGACCATTGTGGCACAAACAGTCTTACACAGGACAGCTCACACCTTCAATACATTATTTGGGCTGATGTGACACCAATTGTTAAAGTTCACTTTTAAATGTTCTACAATTTACATATGAAAGAACTGAGACCAGCATGTTCATTCTCAAAGATGAGAGATTTAACAAACACTCCAGGTCTTTTTCAATATATAATTTCAGTTACATCACACTGTAAACTTTTGCTACAAATACTGTGTCTTATAATCTTATACTCCACGATCACCTGATGAAGGAGCAGCGCTCCGAAAGCTAGTGCTTCCAAATAAACCTGTTTGACTATAATCTGTTGTTGTGTGATTTTTAACTTTTTACTGAAGTTAGAAATGAAACCATCTCTAGGCCCAATCTGCAACACATAACAATGCTTATTATTTTGCAAGTGAGGCATTGCTTTGTTTTTGATGCTAACCAACTTAGGGCTTCCCTGATGTAGTTTTCACAGCGCACCTATGTTCAAATAGGAGTCAAGCAGGCACCAAAACCTTTAAAAGTCACTACTGATGAGAGGTTTAACTGGACCAGACATATCATAGCTTTAAGGCCGTGGTAAGATGTCATGGGTGGCACAATGGCTCAGTTGTCAACACTGCTGCCTCACAGCATCAGCAACTCGTGTTCAATTCCACTCTTGGGTAACTGTCTGTGTGAAGTTTGTGCATTGTCCCTGTGTCTGCGTGGGTTTCCTTCAGGTTCTCTTGTTTCCTCCCACAGTGCAAAGATGTGCAGGTTAGGTTGATCGACCATGCTAAAATTGCCAATAGAGTCCAGTGATGTGAAGGCTGGATGGATGACCCATGCGAAATGCAGGGTTACAGAGATAGGGAAGGAATGTAGGTCTGGGTGGGATGCTCCTTGGATGGTTGGTGTGGCCTGTTTTGCACTGTAGGGATCTATGATCAATACTTCTGTGATGATCAGGGGTGATGATGCTGTTGTGATTATATCACTGAATCAGTAATCCAAAAGGATAATGCTCCGGGGACCTGTTTCAAATCCCATCATTCTTACTGGTGGGATTTAATGTCAATTTATTCATCTGCAATCTGTAAGTTAGTCTCAGTAATGTTGACCGTGACTAGGAAACTACCATCATTTTTGTAAAAAGCAATGTGGTTCACTCATGCTCTTCAGGGAAGGAAATTTGCATCTTTAACCTGTCTGGCTTATATGTGACAGTAAACACATTGATATGTGGTTTCCTGAACTGCCTTCTGAACTTACCTGACAAGCCACCAATTATGGAGAAGTAACCAATGCTGTCCTTGCTATGCGATGCACATCTCAATAAACAAAAAAGGAACATGCTCAATTCCCATCCATATAAAACTTCTTCACCATTTACTCTGCCTCTGGTTATTCATAAGTGAAGATCCTTTCAGTGGAGTACCATTTAGTACCTACCCTGCATTGAAAACATAACTAAATGACACAGAAACAGACCTTCTGGAAGAGAAATGATTATTCAATGTCATTGAATTTCCAATCGTCTAACTAAAGGCCAATCCCAGGAATCAGAGTTTGCCTTGAATATTAAAACCAAAACATCTGAAATAATCTTGATCAAGCATAATGGGACTAGCCATAAGCTAAAGCCACAACTGGATTCTACTCTTGGATCAGTAGAAGAGCAGACACGCTGAGGTCAGTGTTCCATACAATGCGAATTAAGTAGTGTCGTCTCACTACTCGGCTTAGAATATGTTGATATCTGCCAAGTTGACACATCATTAGGAGGTTTTGTGGGTTGGATGTGCTCTCCTGAACCACAGGTTCCATGATTGAATCCCACTTCAGGACTTGACGGCCTGAGGGAGGTGCCTTCATAATGCGACCAAAGAGGTTGACTATTTACCTGCAACTTATTTTTTCAAAATGCACCAATGGCAGGTGGTAAGAGTAGGAGAGATTCCAGTTCGGTCATGTGTTGGAAAGAAATTGGAGTCCATACCATCACTATCCATAGCTTTGGAATATGAGAGACATCCACCAGTGTATGTTGCCACAGCAACTTGGACTACCTGGGGATATGGTTGACCTCAGTTGACTGTGCAGCAGTTTGGATCAGATTGGTACCAACAGCATGGGGCTTGATTCCCAATTTTGCTCAGATCAATTCAGGCTCTGCCTCCTTGCTCTATCCATGTTGGAGATCATGGTACTGTTAGATGAACCTATTTCTGGCAGGGAATTGAAGAAGGAGTTCATCATTCACATTGCTTGGATTTGGTTTGAGTTCGGTAAAAACAATGACTGCAGATGCTGGAAACCAGAGTCTAGATTAGAGTGGTGCTGGAAAAGTACAGCAGTTCAGGCACCATCCGAGGAACAGGAAAATCGACGTTTCGGGCAAAAGCCCTTCATCAGGAACTTTGATTTGAATTCTCCCACCCAAGAGAGAGATCTGTGCACAGTTACTTAGGTGACACACTGGTTATTCGCTGTTCACGTTATAAACTGTTACATCCAAATGCCACAAAATTTTCCACTTCAGGGATCTGCATGGATAAAGAGTGGGGCTGGAAAAAGCTCAACAGCATCAGAGGAGAAGGGAAAGCCGACGTTTCAGGTTGGAATCTTTCATCAGGACTGGGGGAGGGGAAGGGATTTAGCAACTCTACTTTTTGAAGTCAGTTTACAACCTGCGACCATGTGCATATAGATGCTCTAGCATCATTGAAAAGGAAGAAACTATTTAAGTCACATTTAATTTGCTGTATAAAACACAAAACTAGTGACAGGGTCATATTGCTGAGGCTAAACTACGCAATTAAAATGTGTTGGAAATCACAAAATCTGCTGAGAATTATAAACGTTGCAGTGTATGCCCAACTCTTGGCTTCACTTTGTCTTAGCTGTGGTTTCAGAAACAATAAGAGAAATGCAAATCTAGGTACAATCCGTCCGTGTTTCATTAGCGTGTTAATTGTTGAGCCAAGAAACACTTATCTTGTAATGCACCGTCCCTGTTAAACCTCTTGGGCTCCTGGGATCAATAAAATGCTCATTATCAAACCATCCACTCACTTCTTCTTCATTCTTCATGACTAAGTAAATTGGCACTGATGGGAGAAAAGGATATTTGTGATTAATATAATTTGATATCGTTTTGCTGCCTGTCACTGCTGTGAATCCTTTTATCAAATGCATTGTGTTTGGTTCTCAGCAATGTGACCTAAATTCAAATGCCAGCTGTCATTAAGTCAAAAACTGTCTAGCTTGTCCGGTGAAATGAGCATGTCACTTCCTTGCATAATGACAATGGCTGCAAACGTTTGGACGATAGAATTAATCAATGCTATGAATGACATCCTTTGATTGATGTTAAAGTGTATTCCCTTTTTAACCCCCTGGACCGGTCTGCAGCCTTGGACCAGGAGAAAGTGAGGACTGAAGATGCTGGAGATCAGAGTCAAGAGTGTGATGCTGGAAAGGTACAGCCAGTCAGGCAGCATCCAAGGAGCAGGGGAATCAATGCTTCGGGCAAAAGCCCACAATCAGGAATGACTGCAGCCTTGGACCACTCTATCTCCCTCTACTGTGTCTCTTCAGGTATTAAAGGGCTCACCCTGCATGTTTCCACACTTTGCAGGAAATTCTATGGCAAAGACTAAGTAGCAATGACCTCTAGTTCATCAGAAGGCTAAGGTGTGTCCATATGACTCTTACCAATTTTATAGATGCACTATAGAAAGCATCCAATCTGGATGCCTTACAACTTACTATGGCAACTGCTCTGCTCAAGACTGCACTAAACTACAGACAGTTGTGAACACAGCCCGGTCCATCACGCAAACCAGCCTTCCTTCCTTTGGCTCCGTTCAGACATCCCGCTGCCTCACGAAAGCAGCCAACATCACCAAAGACCCCTCCCACCCTGGATATACTCTCTTCCACCCTCTTCCATTGGGCAGAAGATTAAAAAAATTTGAAAACACCTAGCAACAAATTCTTCCCTGCTGTTATCAGATTCATGAACACACCTCCCATATATTAGAGCTGATCATACCTGTAGCTGTAACACTATAAGAATATAACATAAGACCTAGAAGCAGGAGTAGGCCATCTGGCACTTGGAACCTTCTCCACCATTCAATGAGATCATGGCTGATCTTTCGTGGACTTAGCTCCATTTACCAACCCACTCACCATAACCC
This sequence comes from Chiloscyllium plagiosum, assembly GCF_004010195.1. Classification (NCBI taxonomy): domain Eukaryota; kingdom Metazoa; phylum Chordata; class Chondrichthyes; order Orectolobiformes; family Hemiscylliidae; genus Chiloscyllium; species Chiloscyllium plagiosum. The sequence continues at coordinate 102,391,628 of NC_057715.1, read as the reverse complement.
TTCATTCCCTTACTGTTCAAAATCTGTCTAACTTTGCCTTAAACACATTCAATGAGGTAGCCTCAACTGCTGCACAGGGCAGGGAATTCCATAGATTCACAACCGTTTGGGTGAAGAAGTTTCTCCTCAACTCAGTCCTAAATCTAGTCCCTCTTATTTGGAGGCTATGCCCCCTAATTCTAGTTTCACGTGCCAATGGAAACAACCTCCCGCTTCTACATTACCCATTCTCGTCATAATTTTATACGTTTCTAAAAGATCCCCAACATGCTTCGAAATTCTATATTCTGTACCCTGTTCTATTACCCTAATGCACTTACGTAAGTTATGATCTGTCTGCTTAGTGTGTAAAATAATACTTTTCACAAAACAATACTTTTCACTGCATCTCGATGCATGTGACAATAATAAATCAAATCAAACCTTCTCTGCTTCTGCCCAGACAACTATCTGTAAAGCCCCTTAAGGATCAATACTCGCTCCTCCCTCTCTCTTCCCCTTCAGCTATATGTTGCCCCTCAGATGGGTTATTTGGAGATAGGCTAAGAAACAATTAGGGTAGTAAAATGCAGAACAATGTTGGCCAATTGGGAAGACAGTGTCCAATTCTGGTGAATTAATTGGCCTCTTGATGGCCATTTTATCACCTGAGGGCCATTTACTGTTATTAGAATTGTCTCACCTACTCTGCCCGGAGAGGCCACCAGATAAAAGGGGGTGGCCTATCAATGCTATCCCTCTGGGTGGAGGGAGATGAAATTCTAGGTCTCATGGAAGGACCACCCCAGTGGTCATGGCTCCAATGTTGACACTGCAGGCTCATTCTCCAATTGTCAGGGCCTGCCTACTTTGCTCTCATTCATCAACTTATTTTTTTAGTGGGTGCCTACCTATAGAAACATCACCTCTACCCCCTTGTAGCCTCAGTATTGACCACCTTTCTCAGGAGCATTACTGAGACTGTCAGGTTGTCAGCTCCCTGATTGGAAAGGGTGGATCGGAGATGTAGACGATGATCCTGACTGGCTCTGCTGTCCAAATGGAGGCTTTTTAATTGCCACCAGAGTCCTCTGTTTGCCCTCACTGGATTGGGTCCAACATTTGGCTCCAATTATGAGAACTTATAAGTTCTTGATGAAATTCTTGCTGAATTTCAAGTTACACATACACCCCCAAGTACCTCTTGTTGTCAGACAACTTCCTTTTACCAGGATGAGATGAAATTTGGACCCAACTACAGCAATGCCTCTTGAAATTCAATGGTGTTATCATTACTTAATCCCTCACTATCCATGTCCTGAGGATTACCATTGACCAGGAACTCAACTGGATTTGCCACTTAATCTCAGTGGCTACAGTAGAAATACTGTGGTGAATGAGTCACCTCCTGAATCTCCAAAGCCTGTCCAGCAGGTCTCAACCAGAATAGATAGAGGGAAATCAGTAGATGCACTGCATTTGGACTTCCAGAAGGCATGTTACAGGGTTCCTCATAAAAGGTTAATCCATAGGATAAGAGCCCATGGAGTTGGAAAGAGTATATTCTCAGAGGTACAGAATTGGCTAATAGGCAGGAAACAGCTAATGGGATAAGGTGTTCTTTTTCAGGTTGGAGAAAGTAAGGACTCCATTCCTGATGAAAGGCTTGTGCCCGAAACGTCGATTCTCCTGTTCCTCGGATACTGCTTGACCTTTTGTGCTTTTCCAGCAACACACTCTCGACGCTATTCTTTTTCAGGTTGGCAACAACTAGGGTTACACGGCTCAGTGCTAAGACTGGGACTGTTTACAATATATAGTCATGACTTGGAAGAAGGAAGTGAATGTACTATAGCCAAGCTTACAGACCACACAAAAATAAATGGAAAAGAGGGTCGCAAGAGGGATGCAAACAGTTTACAGAGAGATTTTGGTGGGTTAAGTAAGTAGGCCAAACATTGCCAAATGGAGTATAATGTGGGAAAATGTGAGGTTGCTCATTTTGGAAGGGAGAACATAAAGGACAAAGTATTATTTAAATGAGGAAAACTGCAGAAAACTGCAACATAAAAGGACTTTGGGGTACTTATGCACAAAACACAGAAAGCTAGCACTCAGGTGCAGCAGGTCATCAGGAAAGCTAATGGAATGTTTGGCCTTATTTCAAGGGATTTGCAGTATAGAGTCGGGAAGTCTTACTGCAATTGCACAAGTTGCAGATGAGACTACATCAGGAGTATTGTGAGCAGTTTTGGTCCCCTTATTTAGGAAAGATGTCTTTTCATTGCAGGCAGTACAGAGAAGGTTCATGAGGGTGATTCCCAGTATGGAGGAGCTGTCTCATGAGCAAAGGTTAAACAGGTTGGGACTCTAATCACCGGAGTTTAGAATAATAAGAGATGACCTCTTTGAGACATATAGGATTTTTAAGGGGCTTGACAGGGCAAATGCTGAAAGGATCTTACTCTCATTAGAGAGTCCAGGACCAGAGTGCATAGTCTCAGAATAAAGGGGTGTCAACCCTCCAATTCTATTTTGATTTAGTCCCTACCCTCCCCTTCACTGTTTTGATCACACAGCACTGCCCTTTGATGTGAAGGGCAGTGTTTGTCACTGGCCACCCGGGTGTTTTCCTATCTTCCTGGTGGTGGAATTTGAATAAAGATTCGTGCACTTTGTGTCTTTCACTGTGTCTCACACCTGCACACACACACCATGGGTGCTGGGGATAAAATAAGCACTACCGCACTTAGGTGGTAGTGTGGGGGTTAAATTATATAAAAAAAAAGAGAAAAGAAAAAAATAAAAAAATAAAAAAAAATAAAGGGGTGTCAATTCAAGACTGAGTTGAGGAGGAATTTCTTCTCTCAGAAAGTTGTGAGTCTTTGGAATACCTTGCGACAGAGAGTTGTAGGAGCAACTTGTGTCTATTTACGATTGGGATATATAGATTCTTACGAATTGGGGAATTACGAGTTGTGGCGAACATGCAGGAAAGTGGTTACGATGAATACCAGACCAGCCAGATCCTGATGAATGGCAGAGCCGGCTCAATGGCCTTGAATGGCCTACTGCTGTTCCTATTTCCCATGGCCTTCAAGTTTTATTCCCCTGCAAGGACACTATTCCTTTAACTCTAACCCTTTGTGTACCTCACACACCTTTCACACCCCTCCCCCTTCCTTGGCAATTCTCCCTTCAGCTTCAAGATTCTCCATTCTGGAATTCTATCCCCATACTTTCCATCTCTGCTTATGAAACTTCTTCAGATCCATCTCTTTGCCCAAACATTTGGTCACTTATCCAAATATCTCTTTATCTGGTTTGTTGTAAACAGTCAATCACTTCATTCAAAAATTAACTTGAGGGAGTTCATTTCTTGACATTCTGAATGTAGACCTCCCTGCCTGAGGGAAAATGGATGGTTGGGAGTCAGTAATTTCACAGATGATCATTTCATTATTAACATTTCTGCAACTGATTCATTTTTCTTTGATGTTTACAGATTGTAAATAGTTGCTTTTGATGCATTTATCTTGAGTTGGCTGATTGTTCCTTTAATTGCACCTACAAATTAATTCAAAATGCATGCTGTTCCCCATCTGCAGACTGGCACATTCCATGCACGGCTGCATCGTAACAACTCACCTTTAACTTGTGACTGCCCAGTGGACAGCAATTTTGTTTTTAATTTCATAGAACATGTTCTTGAAGGTTACTGACAGACATGGTGTTCCTTTGTCCATTGTAGCACCAAGCTGCAGGTGTGAGAGTCCACATCAGCTTAATTGCCACTGGGTAGTATGTGTCTCGATGGGAATAGACAAGCATTATCAAAACACAGTACCTCTGTAGTTAAACCCATATTGACCTGTGCTGCACTTTACTCTGTAAACTGAAGGGCATTGATTAGCTGAAGGTGTTTAATTAACAGCGCAGAACTAGGTATCCATTTCTACATTCACTGTCAGAGGATTTTCATTCCTAACCTTTCAATGACCTTTCACTGTGACGTTTTAACAACCCAGTTTCTGAATCTGTATTTATTTCTTGGCAGTGATACTAAAAGGAAATCGTTGAGTATTGATGTTAGTGGAGGTCTATTTTCTTTCAATGCATCCTGAAGATAAAGAGCACAGTTTACGTCTTTGATTATATCACACGAGAGAATTAGATTTACAGATCTTCCCCTTAACATAAGTCTAAACGTAAATGTAACATGAAGAAAAGCAGCAACTTCTGAAGAAAAATATACTGTTACCATAAATATTTACAATTAACTTAGTGACTGGTTTACCTTGAAGATATTTGAAATCGTTATTGGAGAGATTCTATTTGGAGGGAATGATATAACAACAGTAGGATACTGCACCTTTGGGATGCTCCAGGGTAGTGATACAAGTAATTGAGGTTAATGAGAAGCTAATTACGCTGTTGCCTAACATGGTTAGTCTAAAGGAAGGGTAAAATGCAATGCTGGAAATCTGAAGCAAACACCAGGAATGCTGGAGAAACTCAGCAGATCTTGCAGCATCTGTGGAAAGAGAATCAGAGCTAACATTTCAACTCCAGCACAACTTTTCTTCAGAACTAAAGGAAGCCAATAGCACCAAGCAGTAAAAATCAAAATGCTACCAATCCACCTCAGTTCATAAGAGAATTCCACTCCAACCAGATTTTTGGAGTTGGACTTAAGACATGCCATTCACATCCCTGAGATTATGAAAGTATAGACAAGAAATGTTGTACCGGTGAATGGACATCGATGTCAAACTCCGAGCTTGTGTACCTTGTAAAATCAATGCAGGTAAACCATGAGATGCAGATTGATTTTAGTAGATATCTTGGAGATAAGGAGTGGTCTGTTTGTGGTCCAGTAATATTGGCTTCATAGCTTTAGTCCAGGGCAAGCAGTGCAGGGGACACTGGTAACAGAGTAAAGGAATAACATCATTATAACATCATACGGTACGTAGGGAATCGCTTGACTGTATTGACTCTACCCATTTTGATATAAGAAGATGATTTGCCAACTCGTTGAACTGTCAACGTATAACCCCCTTTATTACAGCAGTATTGGCTAAGTATGAAACCTGAAACAAATGGGTATTTGACATCCTGGATGCATCCCATTTACAGATATGTCGAAGTCAATAGAATTTGGGAGAAGTTACCTCTTTTCTGGCACCAATCTCACAAATGCTACCATCAAAGGCACAGGGCAGTAAGTAATTTGTCAAGAGTATCGGTTTTACATCCACCTGCGCATGAATGGGCTGATGCTATATGATCTGGAGGAATCAGAGAGGGGTGCACTTTTGCCAATAGTAACTAGAGAAAGGCTGTGCTAACTGGTGTGACAAAATTAAAAATCACACAAGACCAGCTTCTCCACCTTATATCTGATGTGAGTTTACCTCCAACAATATGTTTTTACCTGAAGCAGCAATGCTTATGTTACCCCTACTAATGTAAGTAACTGGGTGTGGATATCATGCTATTGAGGAATCCAACAAATATTCTCATTATAGCTGACTATTATACATTCACAGGCACATAAATATCCAGGGCTAACATCAAGTTTGTAGTTGACAATAGGAGAGTATGCTTTTACTATGCTTCAACTGATCCAAAGTAAGATGGAATATGAAATCTTTATACTTTCACGTCATATGCTACAGTACCATGATGATATTATGAGCACATCACTTAAAGTATATTTATATGCTGACTATGTGATTTAACACACATTGTTTGGACCATAATTCTATTCGTTTTAAAATAGTTATGGGAAAGGATAGACCAGATCTAAAAGTTGAAGTTCAAAATTGGAGAAAGGCCAATTTTGACGGTATTAGGCAAGAAGTTTCGAAAACTGATTGGAGGCAGATGTTCGCAGGTAAAGGGACGGCTGGAAAATGGGAAGCCTTCAGAAATGAGATAACAAGAATCCACAGAAAGTATATTCCTGTCAGGGTGAAAGGGAAGGCTGGTAGGTATAGGGAATGCTGGATGACTAAAGAAATTGAGGGTTTGGTTAAGAAAAAGAAGGAAACATATGTCAGGTATAGACAGGATAATCGAGTGAATCCTTAGAAGAGTATAAAGAAAGTAGGAGTATACTTAAGAGGGAAATCAGG